>NC_085858.1:51709427-51799427 GCF_034702125.1 Engraulis encrasicolus | reverse complement strand
CTCCTGTTTTCTCTAACCTCTTTCTATCCTTCTCTCTCTTCCTCCATCCGTACGTTCCTCAGGATCTTCATCCCCAAGAAGCACCGGCAGCGTTTCGACGATGTGGTGTCCCAGAGCCTGATGAGCCGCCTGAGGGGTCGCAGCTTCAGCGAGCACCGCCACAACCGCCTGCGCCGCAGCCGCAGCGAGGACCACCCCGAGCGCCTGCTGGTGTCCACGCGGGCCAGCTCCGTGCCACGCACGGCCCACGAGGAGGGCCTGCCCCCGGCCTCCCGCGGCCTCCGCAAGACCACCTCGCTCATCGCCGGGGGACACGCCAGCGCCGCCAACGCCACCAACCGCAGGTTAGGACTCACTAGGTACTGTAACGTGTTTACTAATGCAGCACAACATAGACCATACCCATAGAGACCATATAGGTCTACACATAGAGTTGCAAATACCAACGCGCCACCAACTGCAGGTTACGACTTACTAGGTAGTATGGTCACTAACTCATCACAACACAGCATATACACACCATATGCACAGAAAATTCCAGATACCAGTGCCACCAACCGTAGGTTACTTGGTAATGTGTTCACTAACTTAGCAACACACAAGTGCACAAGAGAGCCTAGAAAACCAGATGCCAATGCCACCAACCGCAACCGCACACAACCAACTGCAGGTTAGAACTCAAACATCTCTGTACCTTGGTTTGACTGGTTAGACTGTGGTTATGCCGTTGATGAAGTGTGTCATTTTTTCGAGCTAGTTTAGGGGTGCAAAAAGGCCAATATCTGTGGTATTTATTATATCCCCGAAACGCGGAGCGTCGGGGATGTGCACCGCCGCCGCCGCCGCCGCGTCCGCCGCCGCCGCGTCCGCCGCCGCGTAAGGTCTTTCGTGTTAACGCGATAACTTTTGAACGGATGTTTGGATTTGTCCCAGATTTGGTGTGTGAATGCTCTAGGGCAGGTTCATGAACTGATTCGAGTTTGGAGGTCAACAATTTCAAGATGGCCGAATTCAAGATGGCCGAATTTTTGTTTGGCCCATTACTTCTGACCAGGTGGATGGATTTGTCCCAGATTTGGTGTGTGAATGCTCTAGGGTGGTTTCATGAACTGATTAGAGTTTGGAGGTTAACACTTTCAAGATGGCCGAATTCAAGATGGCCGAATTTTTGTTTGGTCCATAACTTCTGACCGGGAGGATGGATTTGTCCCAGATTTGGTGTGTGAATGTTCTAGGGTAGGTTCATGAACTGATTCGAGTTTGGAGGTCAACAATTTCAAGATGGCCGAATTTTTGTTTAGCCCATTACTTCTGACCGGGTGGATGGATTTGTCCCAGATTTGGTGTGTGAATGCTGCAGGGTAGGTTCATGAACTGATTCGAGTTTGGAGGTCAACACTTTCAAAATGGTGGAATTTTTATTTGGCCCATAACTTCTGACTGGGTGGATTGATTTGCCCGGTAACTCCTTAATTTAATGGTTCACCATTTCAGTGAATCTACCATATCAGGTAGGCCTACAGTGTAATAACCAGTGTAACAATATTTAATACCATGTAATACTAGTGTAATACCAGTGTAAAAATAGGCAATACCAGGTACAGTGTAATAACCAGTGTAACAATATGTAATACCATGTAATACTACTGTAATACCAGTGTACAAATATGCAATACCATGTAATACCACTTACACACAAATAGCCTACATGATATAAGTACAAAATTGGTACATGGTGTCACACTGGTATGACGTGGTATTAAATATTGTTACACTGGTTATTACACTGTACCTAATGTGGTATATCCTCTGTAATAGTGAACCATTAAAACAGTGTTACCATTTGCCCCATTTTTTCCTTCATTTTCACAATAGTAATTTGGTTTTAAGCCTATGCACGTCATTGATCTATGTATAGATATTAAATATATTTATTTTATATTTTGTATTTATCATAAACGTTCATGAAAAGGTGGACGGGAGTGATAGGAATGATTGGGGACTGGAAGCGTCGCGTTTCGGGGATATACCTTAAGCAGTCGAAGGCGACTGCACAGGCAGTCTAGTTGAATGTCCATTTGTAGTGTTTTCCATCAAAAACCTGGATAGACATGATACACAATATACAACATAAAAGAGGCAAACATTCTGAGAGCTTGTCACGTACCCAACATCAGAAATGTTGAAAATGTTGCAAATGGTGTCATCAATTCTGATTGGACAGCCACTGAGAGTTCTGGGTTCCGGAGTGATGCTTTGATCAAGCGAAGCAGTCATCCCTGTTTGATGGGTTTGAAGAAGTGTCTGATTTCGAAATGATTTTCATTTCATGCAGTTGCCAAAAAGTGAAATCATCTGGACTGTGGCATCTGTCAACAACCTATGAGCAACGACTTGCCATGTGGACTAATACACAGGCCTCATGTGGATTCATCATCATCAGCAACAACATCAATACTCACATTGGGGTTACATGATTTGGACGTGGATATTACAGGCATCCTTACAATGATATTCTTCACACCATTGCATGTCATTCAACCTACAGTTTTACTCTGCTCACATGATTAGGGCTTTTAATTCATAAATACAGTATATTGCTGCATGGGTTTTAGTATGTATGTATGTATGTACAGTATGTACAGTATGTATGTTTATGTAAGCTTGACTTTAAATTCACCCCTGTTGACTGGGTCTGATCTCTGTTTTCCACATGTGGGGTGCAGGATTCAAATCTGGCCTGTGTTTGATCCTACCGCACACATTGGTCACACTGTATTCAGTCACCGTTAAATTGCCTTCAATTCAACCTTTTCGCACAGAAATGTGTTGAGCATCTGTGTGTGGTGATATGATTACCGCTGTGGAGGTCTTCGGGAATGCATATGTTGGTAAAATATAGCCTCGTTAAAATGCCATTTCCCTCTGCTACATGACACTGAGAAAAGGTTACCGTACATAAATATCTAATTTCGATTCTCAGCAGCCCGCAGTTGTTTGCAAAGTTTCATATCACACAATGTTTCCATTCTCTCTCTCTCTCTCTCTCTCTCTCTCTCTCTCGCTCTCTCTCTCTCGCTCTCTCTCTCTCTGGTATAAAGACCCTGCTCATTTTTACACCTGCTTGTGGTATTCTCATGGAAAGGCAGATGAAAGGGCTCATTTATGGATGTTAAGTCAGTGAGAAATAATTTTCCAACTCACATTTTTCTTCGCCTTTTTGTAATTAAACAGTCCACCGCATGAGATGTGTTTTTTCAGGTCTAGTTTCCCTTTCTCATCCAACATCTTGTTTGTTTCTTCAGCCTCATCCTGCTTTATAGCACCGCAGTAGATACAGCTGTGTGTGTGTGTGTTTGTGTGTGTGTGTGTGTGTGTGTGTGTGTGTGTGTGTGTGTGTGTGTGTGTGTGTGTGTGTGTGTGTGTGTGTGTGTGTGTCTGTGTGTGTGTGTCTGTGTCTGTGTCTGTGTCTGTGTGTGTGTGCTCGTGCGTGTGTGTGCGTACGTGCGTGCGTGCGTGCGTGTGTGTGTGTGTGTGTGCGTGCGTGCGTGCGTGTGTGTGCGCGTGCGTGTGTGCGTGTGTGTGCGTGCGTGTGTGGTGGGGGCAGTTGTGTGACTTCATGTTAATTACACAGTAAGGTGCAGGCACAGCAGCACTACAGTAGCTGTATCCTGATTGCTCACTGTAGTAGCCCGATTGCTGATCCGTCACTAACCTGTCAGTGCAATCACACCTGCAGCAACACTTATGCTCAATTAGCCAGATGCTTTTAGCACTCACCTGTCACCGCTATCAAAACACCTCTGCGATCCATTACAGTCACTTCAATCCCCTGCTGAACCAGATGGTACACATCCGCAGGGCCGGCTCTAGGCAATTTGGTGCCCTAGGCGAGCACCGATCTTTCCTTTTTGTGGAATTTGACATTGGCATCTGTAAACATGGTGTCATACATCTGATCGAGCACAGCTGATCTAGTACCATGTATATATACTGAGTGCCCATTAAATGTAAAGTTTAATGCTTTATTTAGCTTAATATTGTAGTTCTGTGGGCCCAGGACATTTGGTGCCCTAGGCGACCTAATAGTCTGCCTGTGCCTATAGCTCCGACCTTGCACACCCTACATGTTTACTGTAGTGTATGTCTTTTTTATTATTTTATTCTATTTAGAAGCATCTTGGCAATATGCCAATATGTGAGTTCGTTGTACTAAACTCATCTTCTATGGTCTCAATGATGCCTTTCATATTTGTTTGTCTGGCATTTACCAGCACGTTGTTGATATTCTATGTATGCATTTGTATGTTGGGTACTCTCTGAGTCCACAGTGCTCCCCACTATTTCAGATTATCTTTAATTTTTATCTTTAATAGCTGGTGGCTGTTCCCCTATGTTATGCCATTGAGATAAGCTCCATGTTAAGTTGATATGTTCAGCTTTTCTAACAGATGAATGTGATTAATTTCAGCAATTTCTACCATTCTTTGGTACCCTTCTCAATATATTCCTTTTTATGCGTATACACCTTCCTCTCTTCTCTTCTTCTGCGCTTCCTCTCCTCCAGGACTGTGCGAGTGTACAAAGGCAATCAGAGTTTTGGCTTCACCCTGCGAGGCCATGCTCCAGTCTGGATTGACTCCGTTATACCAGGTGAAGACCATCTCTCTATCTCTATCGCTCTATCTCTATCTATCCTATCTCTATCCAATCAAATGGGCTTCGGTTTTAGTTTTTTTGTACAACGAAGTCTGTGCAAATGAGATGAGATGAAATGACGAGCTGTGAGAACACGTTGAGGCTTTCAGTGCCAGCTCGGAGACTTCTTACTTGCTGCCTGGCTGTCACAGTCAGAGATCACAGGTGGTGGTGAAGAGAGGCTCAGGAAAGTGATGCCGCCAAAGCTTTTGCTTCTCACACTTCTTGGGAGAGAGAGAGAGAGAGAGAGAGAGAGAGAGAGAGAGAGAGAGAGAGAGAGAGAGAGAGAGAGAGAGACATAAGGCACCATGTGGGAATGTGTCAACCTGAGTAGCAGATTGATACACCAACGCTTCCACCAGGCCTTATCTGACTTTCATATGATCGTCTGTCTGTTCCCTGCATGCCCATGAGAATTATCCACATTTTGCCATGCTCTGTTCAGCATTTATTTATATAGAGCCCTTTTATGGTGTCCCCATTTTGTTTCTCTGTCCCTTAAGACATGTCCTCACAAGGTGCCTTTTTCAGTATGTGTGTATTTCATCTTAAGGTGGGAATATGCTTGCTGTGTGACCTAACTTGCACACACACCTTGAGCGAAGCGAGTGCACATACTGACTATAGGACTATCAGAACACTTCTTATGATGTTGGAGGTCTCATTTAGGAGGTAGTTAGCCAATGAGGCTTGACTCAAAAGTTACACCATCATTGTCTTTTTAACGCCACTGATCTATGCAATTTTAGAAGATCAACCCTAGAGGTTGTGTCAATATTGCACCTTCAAGTCAAGTCAAGTCAAGTAGGTTTTATTGTCAATTTCTTTACATGCACTGGTCATACAAAGAATTTGAAATTACATTTCTTGTGCACCCGTTTGTGTACCTTGTGTTTAAGTGTGCTACTATACGCAAATTTGACATAAAACATGGCAATGCATTTGTGCATGACATGTGCATGCGCACACATATTCTGCAGTAAGCATTCTGACTTAATTAAAATCAGAATAAAAATGTATTCTGATTCGAGAACATCATGCAAACACACTTGTTTGCTAATTTAGCTTTAAAAACAATTCTGGTTATTCCACACATGTTCGTTGCCACATGATGATGCAAGAGGCAATAACGCAGACCCAGTGTATGCATCCTCTACTCAATCTTGTCAAAATGCTATCTGATACACGTCTGTACAGAATTAAATCAAAGTGCTTCATGTAAACTCAGTGAAAAAAAAAATCAGAACTATTTATTTCAGAATTATAAATTCTGAAATGAAAACATCATGTTTGGTGACTCTTCCTTTATTCCTCCCTCACAGGGAGCCCTGCGGAACAGGCGGGTCTGAAGCCTGGAGACCGCATCCTCTTCCTCAATGGACTGGACATGAGGTGGGGGACAACAGACAGCAGACAGACTGTTATATTAGCACATCCTTTACCACTAAGAACACACATCCTTTCAGCTTTTATGTGTAAATCCATTTTTTTGCAATTTACTTTTCTAATTGTGCAATATCTAATGGACTAAATAAAATGAAAATGTTTGTTGAAACATGGGGTTCTTGTGGGGTTGCAGGCAGGGAAGGCAGACTTTTTGCACAATCATCTAGCACAAAGAGCCCACATCTTAACAGTTCTGTTAAGCTTATTATTCTTTTTTACATTTCTGAAAATAGGGGCCCATGAGGGTGCGGGGCCCACCGGTGAGTCAGTTCTGCGCCCCTAAGTATGAGGGGCCCCTTTAAGCCAATAGTGCCCGCGCCCCATCTCTCCCCCTGTCCAGCCTTGGACGGACCATTTGAAAGTCTGTGTGAGAGGGCTGTTTTAGAAATACCAGCATCGTACCATTTAGTTTTTTTTATTATTATTGAGAGGGGCTTCGAAAGGAGGTCTTGTTTTGAGCCAGTGAGCAGCCATTCTCAAAAGATGCTGCTCAGATAGTCTTAAACGTTGTTGTGCAGAGATGCTGCGCCCTGTATGAATGGCTTCAAATGGTTATAAGCATTATTCTGGGCTTGTCCACTCTCTAAACTGCATTCCCCAACCCCACCCCCAGGAGCTGCTCGCATGAGAAGGTGGTGTCCATGCTGCAGGGCAGTGGGGCCATGCCCACCCTGGTGGTGGAGGATGGGCCCGCCATGTTCGTGCTGCCCGACCCGGAGCTCCAGCAGCAGCAGGGCATGGGCATGGGGGTGGGCGGCGCCTCCCCCCAGGGCCGCTCGCGCTCCCGCTCCCCCGTGCTCACCTCGCTGCAGTGGGTGGCCGAGATCCTGCCGCCCAGCATCCGCGTGCACGGACGCACCTTCAGCCAGCAGCTGGAGCACCTGCTGACCCCACAGGAGCGCTACACCATCTGCAAAGCTCTGGAGGCCTTCTTCCAGCACAGGTGATGACGCAGGCACACAAATATACTGTATGTGCAGCTAGATAGATCAATCTAATAGCTTAGCTCACCCCTCAATAGCGCTACACCATCTGCAAAGCTCTGGAGACCTTCTCTCAGCACAGGTGTGGAATTAAGTGTCGTATCAGACAGACACGCGCTGTATACAGTATAGTACAGTAGATATATGAACCTAATAGGTCGCCAGCTGCAGGAGCGCTACACCATCTGCAAGACCCTGTAGCTCTTCTCCGAGAACAGGTGTGGAAATAACTATCGTATCACACAGGCACGCTGTATTATTATTCTTTTTTTGAAATTATTTATTTAGTCTATTAGAAATAAAAACATTGTATAGCAACAGTAACCATACATTGAAAGGAATGAATAGACAGGAATGTACACAAAAAGCCTCAAGACTTATTTCCATTGTGGTCCCTTTTGTGGCTAGGGCATGAGATGGCGTTCTGTATACGCTAGATGAACATAGTAGGTCACTCACCAGCTGCAGGAGCATCAGACACACCGTCTGCAAGGCCCTGGAGGCCTTTTCCCAGCACATGTGTGTAAATAAGGACATTTTCCAACTATGACTTAGTATCATGTCAGATAGACAGAGACATATACTGTATACAGTAGCTTGATAAACCTAGTAGTTCACCCCACAGAGGCGCTACTCCACCTGCAAGGCCCGGGAGGCTTTCTTTATTCTTCCAGTTACTGTACAGGTGCAGAAATCAGGACAGCTGAGACTTGGATACTTAGGCCTGTATTGAATAGAGGAATAGATCATAGATTAGTGTTTCTCAACGGGGGCGCTACAGCCACCCTGGGGGCCGTTGGGAAGCATTGGGAAGCCCTAAGGGGGGCATTGAGAAGGATACAGCTGAGTGGGAGAGGGGCTTAGATCCCATTGGGGTGCATTAGTCTATTTTATTTTTCAATACTAAGGGAGACATCGGCAAGCATTAGATGAGGTCAAGGGGCGTTGGGAAGCTTATACGTAATGAGGTCAAGGGGGCGTTTGTTCAAAAAAGGTTGAGAACCACTGATATAAATAGATCGACAAATAGACAGGTAGGTAGGCAGGCAGGCAGACTGACTGACTTATTTCCTCACCCAGGAGCTCTGCACCATCTGCAAGTCACTGTATGTGCTAAGCTAATGTATGCCATGCTTTCAGGACCCGATTGGCCACGACCTCATGCTCCTGGCTCTGTGTCTCAGGAGGAGACCTGTTCTTTTCTGGTAACGGGGTCACTTTGTTCTCCTGTCCTGCAGGAACGTGGACACGTTGATAGTGGACGTCTTCCCAGTGCTGGACACGCCGGCCAAGCAGGTGATCTGGCAGTTCATCTACCAGCTGCTGACCTACGAGGAGCAGGAGCACTGCCAGAGCAAGATCTCACGCTTCCTGGGATACAGGGTCACAAGTGCGTACAGTGCAAGTGGAAATCGAGCGGGAAATGAAGATTATAACTTGGGTTACAGTACATTTTACTACATATATACTACTGTGTATATATATAAAAATAAATATATATATATTTATGGAATGTCTCCTGAAGCCCCGAGGCCCATAAGGGTAACATTTGAATGAAGGTGGCTCCTGTTTGAGTAGATGTCTGTGGGCTTTGGTGAATGTCTGTCCACTATGACGGTTTCAATGACGCTGAATAATCTACCGTAGGTAGAGGGAGAGAGAGACAGAATATGAGACATTGTGAGCCTGTTTATACAGTATGCACATCAATAAACCGTTTATGATCAGGTTTTTGGAGTTACCGGTTTACTCAAACGCTTATGTAAACTGAATAAAGAGTTTTCATAATCGGTTTATTGCCGTTATCGGTTTATGAGAAATCCGATTTGCACAGGTAGGTTTTTGGCTAATAAACTGATTTCTGAAGACATGTATCCCGCATAATCGGGTTATTATCAGGTTATTGACATTCTAGAAGGATAAGTAGCCAATCACAAGCCTTAAATTCTAGCTTTGTGTCACACACTTTAGTGGAACACATGCAACCGACGGACTGCATGTAAACAGAAATAAACCGTTTACTCCAATAACCTGTTTATTCCAATAATCCGATTATTGCGGCCATATAAACGGGCTCAATGATAAGACCTTTCAACTTATGTGTGGATGATTTATGCTTTGTTGTTGTTGATGATGATGATGATGACAATGAGGATGATGACGATAGTGATGATGACGATAGTGATGACGACGACGGCGATGATGATGATTATTCCGGCGATGACGATATGATGAAGAATGTGTGTGTGTGTGTGTGTTGCAGTGGCCTCTGTGGAACCTGGATGTTTTACGTGTTGTTGTTGTTGAAGATGATGATGATGATGATGACGATGATGATGATGTGTGTGTGTGTGTGTGTTGCAGTGCCCTCTGTGGAGGCTGAGCCGGCCCCTGAGCCCCATCGGCGCAGCAGCTCCATGAAAGTGACGGGCACGGCGTACAGGGGCAGCGTGAGGGGACGCAGCTCTGACGACCTGGTCATCGGAACTCACCTGGGCATGGGTATTACTAACACGCACGCACACGCACGCACGCACACACGCACGCACGCACGCACGCACGCACGCACGCACACACACACACACACACACACACACACACACACACACACACACACACACACACACACACACACACACACACACACACACACACTACACTGACATGCCTCAACTACTGACACCCCAAACTAACAATTTAGAGTACGGTATTACCACAACACAGAGATATTCACCCAGCCATTTGTCAACATGTCATCTAAAGCTTTCTAAAACGTCTTTAAAAAAGCTAATGTGGAAGCCATAGTGTTCCATATGGTACCCAACTGTTTACACTTGATATCTAGATATGCTAGTGTGTAGATATCATTATCAGTGCATGGGGCAACCGTGACCTAATGGGTAAGGAGATGGGCTTAACATCAGAGTATTGCAGGTTAGAATCTCACCTTCCCACTCCTGACCCTACCCCACTCCACTCAATGGCTTAGGTGCTCTTGAGCAAGGCACCTAAGCCCATAAATTTCCAGGGACTGTAACCAATACCCTGTAAATAACTAAGTCACTTTTTAAAAAGTAATTTTGGGGACTTTTTAAGCCTTTATTAAATTCTATGAGACAGGATAGTGAGGAGAGACAGGAAGCAAGTTTGGGAGAGGGACACGGGGAAGGGCTGACAAAGTATCCGAATGCCGAAATCGAATCCCGGTCAGCCGCGTAGCAGACGAGTGCCCTACCATTAGCGCCATGGTAGGCCCCTAAGTCACTAAAGTTGATAAAAGCATCACTCAGCTAAGTGTAATGTAGTGTAATGTAATGGATGAGAGGTGCCCTCAGGAGGGAGATGTGTGTCAGCTGTATGGCAGTTATGTAACCGTCTCATGTGATAATGACACTTGTCCTGGATGAGGCCCACTTTCTTAAAGAATGTAAAAGAGAGATAGTATGTAGGACACACACACACACACACACACACACACACACACACACACACACACACACACACACACACACACACACACACACACACACACACACACACACAGAGATAACCAGGACACTGGTGTGTGTGAATGTGTGTGTGTGTGTGTGGGTGTGTGTGTGGGTGTGGGTGTGGGTGTGTGTGTGTGCAGTCACTCGTGCCTTTCCGTCTGTAGGTGTCAGCAGAGCAATCTGTGACACATTAAGTTGAACTACAAAGTAATTTACACCACAGCTAACCATGAGTATGTAAGCGTAGTGTGGGCAATCATAAACTTTCATGAGGGGACGTAACACGGATTGTGTATTTTGAATTAATGATTACTTATTAAGCAAGAAATAGAAGCAAGCCGTGAAAATCTGCTGGTAAACGTTGCTCTATTATTACATGGAACTATAACTTAAAGCAACAGTCAATTTGCAAGCTCAAAAAGCTTGCATGGATTATTGATCTTTTTTTATTAAGACCATTTTTAGGGACAAGCTCTGCATATTCTTGAGAGTACTTATAATTAAAATAATAAAAATGTATAGTATTTCAGCGACAGCAGCTCAGCCAAAAACATGCACATGACATCAGACATCACATGCACCACCCAAACATAAAGAATGTTTTCCACTCTTCTCTTATCATTTGTTCCACCTATCCTGTCTAACGATCCATATAATAGTAGTAGCAGAATAGTTATTTTCCTTGAGCCATACTGTACATCTCTCAGGTATAAACACCTCATTCATCCCAGACTCCAGTCTTCTGGCCTGGAAGATAAACTAGTGCAACCAGTCAGGGCCAGATTAATGCACAGGCTAGATATGGCTGCAGCCTAGGGGCCCCCTGCCAGAGGGGGAAAAATCAATATAATTGGAGAGATGTAACAAGATGTGGTATTGATAACTTTGCCATGTCAGATAGAGTTTGAAATCGTATTAATACCTCCTCCTCTTGGGTTGGAATGTTAATGCTGTCTAGGTAATTTTGTTGTGAAATTTGCCCTCAGTGGGGGCCTATAGCAACCTGTAGCCTAGGGCCAACAGGCCTTCTTAATCTGGCCCTGCAACCAGTAAAGTAACATACTAGTAGGGCTTGTGCTGAGAGTGCGCCCCCCTGTGTGTGTTTGAGGTATCCGCACGGAACCCATGGAGATGATGGGCATGAGGCTGGCACCTGGAGAGAGGCAGTCTGGAGATGGCACATCCCTACCCGAGACGCCCAACAACCTCACCAACGTAAGGACCTGTGCAACACACCACACAGATGTACGACGTTCATTATGTGTAACAGTTAAATCAATAATTTAGCTTTTAATAGTTTAATAGTTAATAGTTCAGTCGTTATTCATAGTTATTCTGTACATGACTTACTTCCAGAGCTGGGGTTACCATCCATCACATACAACCAGGGTGCAATTTGTTTTTTACATCTTCACTTCTTCTCAGTTTAATATAACTCCATTGGTATTGCTTATCAAATCTGTCCCGCTTACTGTTTTTTTTTGACAAATTGTAGCCTGCATACAACTTTTCAGATGTCACTTCCAGATATTAGGTGATGGTTCATGAAAGGTCATTGGACCAGAATTACTCAGAATTGGTTTTATTGGCCAACCCTACCAACATGTACAAGGAAGTTGACTGTGTGAGGAGGAAGTTAGGCCACTGGAACATGTCTGTGATCTAAGATGCCTCACCTCACTACATTGTCTTTGGTCATGGGTAAACAGTTAGGGCAACGGGGTTGCATCCCGAGGGTTATGGGTTGAGAGCTGATCCCAGGTTAGAGTAATTAACCAGCACTCTCCCCATCCTCCTCCATGACTGAGGTTCCCTGAGCAAGGTACCATCCCTCTGCACTGCTCCCTTGGGTCGCCATTTAGGCTGCCCCCTTTGCATGGGCGAGGCAGCGTAAATGCAATTTTGCAGTGTGCACTGTGTGCTGTGGAGTGCTATGTCACAATGACCATGGGAGTTTTCCCTGTGGGCCCTTCTTTCTTCATGGCTTCAACTTACCGAGTTGCAGTGTAAGGCAGTGAGGCGAAGCTAGTGGAGCACTGATCAGCATCACCATGACCTGTTAGAACTTACTATGACACTCCTGCCAGACTGTTTCATGTTAATGAGTTAATGTTAAAGTCAAGTTAATGAGTTTCCCAGTGGAGGTGACAAAAGCTGATGTGACAGTAGCAGAGACTGTGCTAGTGTTTGGGTAACAGGTGAAAAAGTAGTCGGTATTGGTATTTTACTGGGCTTGTTTGAAAGGGTCTATCTGACTAGCTGCTGCTAGTGGTTGAATTAAAGGAATGCATGTTTAAAATGAACGGTAGAGAATTTGATATGATAAGTGGAGTATATGATACTGTGATGTCTGGGGAAATACTATTAGTATTCTAGAATGTGTCGATGTGTCACCCAATGGAGCAGTGAGATGATGTCAAACAAGCCCAGTACTTTGGATGGCATGTGGTGTGTGGTCGACAAGGGCATAGCAACACATTCTGCGTCCTATGGTACATGCAGTGTTGCCAGATCTGCCTGACCAAATCCTGCACAAAAGCTTCTCAAAAACCGCCTAAATGCGCTAAATTCCGCCCAAAATCAACAAATTGCATTGACTTCTATGGGCCCAAAACGTCTGAAAAAAAAAACGCAGAATGGCCAATTTATCCCGTTTTTACCCCCAGACGCTCATCCCAAGTAGCCCTATTGGGCGGGCACCCGCCCAATCTGACAACACTGGGTACATGCAACCAGGTCCAAATGGATCCCCACATCCACATATCTACTGCAGGTGTCTGACTGCATGGGTCTACCACAACTGTGCTGATCCAGTTTTTTTTAACAATTAAAAGTTGAGCTCACTTCCTTAAAAATCTGTCTGAGCCCCCCACATAGTATGTGGGACCCTGGTGACCCAGTCCCATATTATCACCCTATCTGGACTCTCCTGGTAGTAGGTGTCAGTGATGGTGTGGTGAAGTGTGAAGGAGGGATGGATGGATGGAAGATTAACCCAGCGCGCTGCTCTTGCGGTCTCTCCACTGTCAGCAGCTGTCAGCGGTGTATGCGGAGCTGGAGAATGCCTACGCAGGGAAGAGGTCAAAGTCCCTGAAGAGCCGGCCCCCGCCTGCCCCCGACACCCTGGTGGACCCCTTCCCTCACGCACCCTCCCCCTCCATGCGCCAGACCTCAGGTGACTGCTGCTCTCAAACATTCAGACGCACACACACACACACATTTACACACACACACGCACGCATGCACACACACAGGCACACACACACAAACGATTGCACGCACACACACACACACACACACACACACACACACACACACACACACACACACACACACACACACACACACACACACACACACACACACACACACACACACACACACACACACACACACACACACACACACACACAGTCCTTTACAGTCACCAAAACATACTGTATGTAAATACACAAAGCACAGACAGAAAGCACAAATGCAGAGATACTACATACACATGCTCACACTCACAGTCTCCCTCAGACATTCCAGAATGTTCTTACAGTAAATCAGGGCGTTATGCACAATATACTATCAGCAGCCTGTTCCTCTGAGGATCTCTCTGAAATTTGGGGTGGGAACTCTTTGGCGTGTGGGAAAGAGTTGGCAGCAGGATTAGCCTTAATCTCTGTGATCATGACATAATCTCTGCTGGGGTATGGGTTACTAGACTACAAGATGTAAGGTGGGATCTCTCTCGTCAGAAGAGTAGAATAGTGCTACACAGTGCTACAGTTAGTATGAGCAAAGCTTTGAAGTGCAGAACATGCTGTTTCAGTCAGTCAGTTAGGCCTGCAAGCAGTACAGGCTGCACATTCAAGATAAGAACGGATTAACCTTCTTTCTTTCTTTGGTTCTTTTATTCTTTCTTTCTTTCTTTCTTTCTTTCTTTCTTTCTTTCTTTCTTTCTTTCTTTCTTTCTTTCTTTCTTTCTTTCTTTCTTTCTTTCTTTCTTTCTTTCTTTCTTTCTTTCTTTCTTTCTTTCTTTCTTTCTTTCTTTCTTTCTTTGCCCCAGGTCTTAAGTACAGTAGGCTACAGCTAGCTACAGTATCCACTGGATTAATGACCCTTTTTATCTTACGTCCCTTCTTTCATCCTTCTTTCACCCTTTCCTCCTCCTTTCTTTCTCTTTTTTTTGTTTAAGCTCCAAGCCATGTAGAGATATTCACAACATCCACAGGATTAATAACTAAGAAATAAGTAAATATTTCAGCCTTGAATTTCCTCGCTGGTTGAAATTCTATAGCAAATATTAGTAAAAAATCCTCTATAATCTTTCACTGATCAAACACCACATTTGCACCACAGTCATGAGACTGCAAACAAAATGTTTGTCAATATCAGCATTAGCTAAGACACGTTCACACGAAAACCTTATTTTGAAACGCCACATTGCAAATGCTCTATTTGTTAACAAAGATTTCCACAGACAGACAGAGCATCAAGTTGATTTCCCCAAGCAGAGTAGACCTTTGTGAACATCTGCTGCAGTTCCGTATCAAGAATCACTCTAATGAGTGTGTGTTTGTATGCCACTGGCTATTGTGTATAATCTGTGGAGACACTTCCTCTCTTTATAAAGTATCTGTTTGTGGTTGGTTAGATGCATGGGTGCATTTGTGTGTGTGTGTGTGTGTGTGTGTGTGTGTGTGTGTGTGTGTGTGTGTGTGTGTGCGTGCGTGCGTGCGTGCGTGCGTGCGTGCGTGCGTGCGTGCGTGCGTGCGTGCGTGCGTGAGTGCGTGAGTGCGTGCGTGCGTGCGTGTTTGTGTTTATGTACAAGCATGTGCACTCCCCTGTGCATGCTTTCATACCTATTTGTGTGGTCATGCTTGTGGACATGTCTACCTGTGTGTTCATTTATGTGTATGTGTACGGTATGTTCATTCTCATGGGTACCCGTGTATGTTTATTCACATTCACATGTGTAATTATGTGTGCATTTCTGTGTGTGTATATGAAGAGGTGCATGTAAATACTTTTACCGATGTAATTATAAACTAGAATGTGATCTTACATAGTTTAAACGCCAGTTATTCCACTGTGCTGTAATGGGGTAGATAGCCTGTAAGAATACTTATACTTTTACATCATACAATTCGGTGTATATGTGTGTGTGAGTCAAAGATGTTTTTTGGCCTCAGACATCAGGTGATGCAACAGCATCTAATGCCCATAAATTAAATAATTAGTAATTGGTGGTTTATAGGCTGCAATGAATATGTTTCTTAGATAGTCCACTAAAAACAAACAAAGAAAAAAATCCATACAATACGACCCTGACGTGTGCTATTGCTGAAACATCACTGACCCGTGTATGTAATATTTATACAGGCAGCAGGAAGGTTCATCCTGCGCTCCGCCAGTCCCCGCAGCCCTGGACGGAGCCCGTGCCCGAGCCCCAATACTACCCCCCAGTGCTGCCCACCCAGACCAGCGGCGAGTCCAACCCCTACATCAGCCTGGACAGCCCCCCGCCCTCGCCCCCAGACTTCGCCCCCAGCCCGCCGCAGCAGCGATTCCGCAAGCGCTACACCTTCTCGCGGCCGCCGCGTTCTGTAGACACTGAGCACTTCCTGGACGTCCTCAGCCAGCAGCTGGGACAGCCGCCGCCCATCACGCCTGATGACTTCCTGTCTCCGGAGAACGACTATGAGGAGGTAGGTGTGGTCTACTACTGTGGGGCGGTGGGAAGGGGTTTTGAGAGTTATCATTTTGTTGATATGCTTGTTTATTTATCTATCTATGCCTTCATCTCATCAAACTGTCTTTGGATCAATGAACAAAACGAAACAGAATTTCAACAAACCATCGGTCGAATCTCTGGGCTATCCAAACTGCAAGATGGCATTGCCTTTAAAGACTTTATTTATTTACTTAATCAATTATGAGGGTTTTCCATTTCAGTAATGCTTTGTGATTTCGAGTGTGTGATTTTTGTGAGCACATTTAGTTATCTACCGACACATAGGTGCTCCTCATGCAGCTCTGTAGACACCCATTTTAGATTGGGATCCACTTAGCACAGTGTTTCTCAAACTTTTTCAGACCGACGACCACTTTGTCGCTCCAAACATATTCAGGGACAACCTGTCAACTTATTTGGCAGTTGAGGGATGCTAATTTGACACTGCTAATTTCAATGCAGATAACTTACATTTTACTCACATTACAAGCCTGTCTTATTATGGTGAAAATAAGACTTCAGTTGTGTTTAGCTTTGTAATAATGTTACAAATATAGCCTACTGCAGGCTTGTCTTGGAAAAGTAGACATCCCCTCGCGGACCACCTGAGCTCTGTCGCGGACCACCAGTGGTCCCCGGACCACACTTTGAGAATCACTGACTTAGCAGGAAGGGGAAGCTTTCTCGGTGTGCCGTGTAACCTCCTGTGTGTCCCTGTGGTCTGTGATGCATGTTTGTGGTATGGTAATACCAGGATGTTGTCCAGATGGGCTTCCAGGACCTGGAGGATGAGGAGGTGGGGGAGGAGGAGGAAGACCTCGAGGAAGAAGAGGAGGAAGAGGAGGAGGAGGACCTGGATGAAGACATGGAGGAGGTGGACATGGAGGGGGAGGAGGATTTGGAGGATGACCTCGACGTCATCGAGGACGAGGGAGAGGAGGAGGGTGGTGGCGTGTTCCTGCCGCCGGAGCTCAGCAGCGCCAGCGAGCTCCACAGCGGGGCCAGCAGTGAGGACGGCAGCTCCCTCACCTACTCCACGGGCTCCGAGCCCATCCCCCCGCCCCCGCTTAGCCCGCCTCCCCCACCGCCCGTCCAGTTCAACGATCCGTCAGGGGCCCCCGGCAGCGCTGGAGGAGGTGGTGGTGGTGGTGGTGGTGGTCGTGATGTTACTAGTGCTCGTGATGCTGGTGGGGGTCGAGAAGCAGGTGGTGGTGGTGGTGGTGGTGGGGCAGCAGCAGCAGCATCAGCAGCAGCGGCAGCAGCCTACACCCCCGAGCACGGAGGCAGGGTGCTCACCTTCCGCCGGCATCCCGGACCTCCGCCACCTCCCCCGCCACGCTCCAACCCTCCACCCACGTCCGCCTCCTCCTCTTCCGGGCCCAAGAGGGCCTCGCTCCACAAGGTGCTGCCCACCCGTGAGGACCTGATGCTGGCCCAGGCCCAGCAGCATCAGCAGCAGCAGCACCAGCTCCAGCAGCACCAGCAACAGCTCCAGCAGCAGCAGCACCAACAGCAGCTGCAGCAGCAACAGCAGCAGCAGCAACATCAGCAGCTCCAGCAGCAGATCCAGCAGCACCAACAGCAGCTCCACTCGCTGCAGCTCTACCAGGAGCCGATGGGCGGCCAGCTCCAGGAGCACCACTCCCTCCCCGTGCAGCCCACCACCGAGCAGCAGGCCGCCGCCATCCAGGCGGCCATGCAGGCCCAGCAGCACCACCAGTCCCTGCCCCCCTTGCCCACGCCGGAAGCCGTGGCCCACTACCAGATGCAGCAGGCCCAGCAAGCTCATCAGCTGCAGCAGGCTCAGCAGGCCCACCACATGCACCAGGTGCAACAGGCCTACCAGGTCCAGCAGCAGCAGCAGCAGCAGCAGCAGCAGCAGCAGCAGCAGCAACAGCAACAGCACCACAGCGGCCACCATCAGCACCACCACCATCAGCAGCACCACCACCACCGGCACCACTCCCACAGCCCCATACAGCAGATCCAGCACATCCAGCACCAGGTGCAGCCGCCCCCGCCACAGCAGATCCCCCACCAGACCCAGCCCATCCCCATCCACCAGACCTACCCGCCGGCCCAGCCCACTCACCTGCTCCAGCAGGTGCACCAGACCCACCCCATCCATCACTCCTACTCGCACCCGCTGCACCCCAGCCAGCAGTACCAGCACCAACAGCAGCACCAACCGGTGCTGACCACCTTCCAGCCCCTGCCGCCCCAGCCTCCACAGCAGCCTCCTCATCCCCCGCAGCCTCCTCCACCGCCCCAGCAGCCCCAGCCCCATCAGCAGCAGCAGCAGGCCAGGCAGAGTCCCCAGCCCCAGGCTATGGCTCAGGGGCAGGTCCAGGGCCACAGTGGCGGTGGTCACCACCATCAGCACCACCACCACCACTCCCAGCCTCAGCCCCTGCGGTCGGACCACCCCGAGCTGGAGCCTCCTCCACCCCCTCCGCCTCCGCCCCCCTGCGGGCCCCCTCCGCTGCCCCGACAGCCCACGCTGGACGCCCACATGAACGTCAAGCGGCTGCGCTGGGAGCAGGTGGAGAACTCGGAGGGAACCATATGGGGACAGGTGAGTCCCCACATGCTGTGCAGTATTCAGTACACACAGTATTTAAATAAATAGGGTCATTTCCACTGCCCCTTTTCTACCCAGTACAGCTCGACACAGCACAACTCGGTCGCTACTTGTTGCTTATCGATTGGGCTCAACATAAGTCCACTCAGCTCAAAAACCAGCCGACTGGCTGAAGCTGCTGAAGCTGGGTCTTTCGCTGTCTACTACCCAGAATCCACGTCAGCTCATCCTCACCAATGAATCAAAAAATAATCATGGCGGCTACCAGATCAACTCTCTTGGAATGCTCTTTAGTTTGACACTGCATTACTTTGATATTAAAATCGAACGCAGAAATCTTGAAACATTGTAGTATCCAAATATGATGTCCCTGAAACTATTTATAGCCTACTTCGATAGCTGAGATATCTGTCGGCATTACGTTAAGTCAACTAGCCTACGTTAAGTAATGCTACGTGACAACGCCAAAAGCGTAGCTCCAGCCATTCTCCGGATAACACAGTTTGTAATGGAAACACAACAGTACCACTCAGCACCACTCAGCCCGACACAACACGGCACAGCCAGGTTGTATGTGGAAAAACTCCTTATCATTACTGTGTAGCAGGCCCACTGACAGCCTGGGCCGAAGATTGGACAAATGCAGTACAATGTAAATAAATGGGTCACCCTGTCCCACCTTTTCTGCCAGCCAGCTGACTTGAATGTCTTAACTTATTTCCGTCAGGTCCATTATAGTCAAGACATACAAGACAAGAAATTCTGAATGCAATTCAGAATAATATGGGATTACATTTGGCGGTATGGCTCTGTTCATAGGAGTCCCATGTTTTTTCTATGAGCTCCATGAAAAGCAGAGATAGCAAAAGCATAGGGAATGCTCACCCAATTTAACCCCTTTGCGCAGAGCAGGCCCATCTGCACGAAGAGGCTACAACAATAGGGAGAGCAAATAATTTCCCCATGAACAGAGGAGACATCATGATTATGGCTGTGTCTCAAATGATGCACTTTTGTCAGTGCACTGACAGTCAGTGCACAGTGCACACAGTGCACTGAGGTCTTTAGTGCATAGTGTCGTGGAAAAAATTGAGCACTATGCACTGTGCCCTCACTGGAAGTGACGGCTGAGCATGGCATTAGCTCGCCAAAATATGAGTTGGCTATCATTTACAATGCACAGCGTCTGGTGCTTGTATTTCCATGTCCTTCACTCCAAAGGACAACAATCACACATACAATACTTCGGTTGGCATGAAAACTTTGGTATCCCATCAACATCATTTACAGAATTAGGAGACTGTTGGCCAAACTCTTCTACTGAACTGAATGCCACATTTCCTCAGTGTCATTGTCAACATGGCCGCCGTTTAGTGCGTGCAGTGTCCATCATTCAAGCACTGCATTTTTCCGCCATTGTTAGGGGATCATCCTGGCACTTTCAGTGCACTGGCTCAACTGACATTTTCAGCGTGAGCGCCCTAGGCACTGAAAAACAGTGCCCAAAGTGCACAAGTGCGGCATTTGAGACACAGCCAAAGAGTAGCCTATGCCGTGTCATACACGGCAAGATGTACCTGGGGAGGTGGTGGTGCATTGCGAACAGTGCAGCCAAGTGTTGGGAACGAAACATAGAACATAGAACTTTGAAATTTAAAACTGACTGATGAGGAGTGGGGAGAGCTGATTAGCTGATCTAATGCACTTGAGACAAATTAGAAGCAGAAAGCATGGCCTGCCAGAACTAACACTGTCGCTACATATTTCAATTTCTACTGATACGATTGTTTTGAGAAATATCAACATCAAATGTCTCATGCCGTCAAGTATCTAGACTAGAGTCAAAAGTTGTTTTGTTTCAGGGGAAATAAGACTTTGGATGTTGAAGGATCACCATTGCAGCACACTTAGTGTCAGTGCACACTTTGTCTTCTGATTTACAGATGGGAGAAGATTCGGATTTCGACAAATTGAGTGACATGGTGAAATATTTGGACCTAGAGCTGCACTTCGGAACTCAGAAGGCAGCAGGTGTGTGTGTGTGTGTGTGTGTGTGTGTGTGTGTGTGTGTGTGTGTGTGTGTGTGTGTGTGTGTGTGTGTGTGTGTGTGTGCGTGCGTGCGTGCGTGCGTGCGTGCGTGCGTGCGTGCGTGCGTGCGTGTGCATGAGTGCGTGTGTGCGTGGCGTGTATGTGTGTGAGCGTGCGTGCGTGCGTGTGCATGAGTGCGTGTGTGCGTGGCGTGTATGTGTGCGTGCATGTGTGTAGGCAATGAATATGTATTTCAGTACTTTCTGTCATGGCATAACAGAAGGAATTAAAATCATGTATTTAATGTCTTTGTGTGTGAAAGACATTTTAGGTAACAGTCCACATACCTGTTCTTATGGAATCGTTTCATCTTGAAGATGGATCACAGCACTACCACTTGTCTTTGGCCTGAATCTGTCCATTTGTGATCCATTTTGTCATCTCATTGCCTGTGGTGACACGCTCCAAATGTTTTGCTCTGTTACAGCTAAGTATCTCATTAAGTTAAAAAAGTAAGTATTAAGAATTTGCACACATTTGTCATCGGTGCCTTGAGGCACTGGCAAGCTACTGTTTCATTCCACTGCTATGAAAGGCTTGTGTTGGAATTGGAATTTTACAGCCTTGCTCATTTATGCCTCTTTTCCACTGCCGGTTTTCTGGTAGGCCTACAGGTCAACACAACGTGACTCGCCGGCACTTTTTGCTTTACGATTGTAACTATTCGAAAAGCAAAAAGTGGCGGCCGAGTCGGGCTGTGTCGAGCTGTAGGCCTACCTGAAAACCGGCAGTGGAAAATAGGCATTAGTGTCTGTGTGTTTGTAATTTGCTAGAGCCCACATCATCAGCAAACAAATTTGACTGCCTCAACCTGAATCAATGTGGGTCTCGCGTGGCTAGACAAGTCTTTCATGTGTTTGAAGTCACTTATATAACTCACATTATATAGTTTTTTGCATTTTATAGTATACAGTATTTACATTAGTATAACAGTCTGTGTCTGTGTGTATGCAACAGTTTGTCCGTGTGTAACTGTCTGTGTTTTATGTCTCCCTGTGTCATATTAGTCGCCCCTCCAGAACCCGCACCTCAGCCTGAGACCTTCAAGAAGACTAAAGACGTGGTGGAGATCCTGTCCCACAAAAAGGCCTACAACGCCTGTGAGTACAAAATAAACCATGTAATACAATGTACAATGTACCAGAAAAGTGAAACATTGATATAATGGGCCTTGTAACTTTTCAGGTCACTCTCACAATCTCATCTTTTTCTAAATTAATTATATGAGTAAGTAAATAATCATCGTCTCAAGCTGTAGTGCAATATCAAATTTACAAATGATATTTACTCAGTTTCTGCACCTTTTTTGTCATCACCGTGCATATTTTTTTTCCCACATGGAGTGCTAGCTGAAGACGCATGTAGGAGATACGTAGGTACTGAAGTGCTTCTTTGCTGTAGATGTCAGACCCATAATTAATCCCCCTTGGCGCTTGAACTAATTGGTTCAGGGGCTGTAATGTATGTCAGGCCACATCAGGTGAGACTGGTGACTGACTGACTGACAGCCAGTCTTGTGTGGGAGTTGAATGGATGAAAGGAAACTAGGTTCAGTCAATGTGTTAGTGGTCTATATACTATCCTATGCTAGACAGTTAGGAATATTATTGATAACCTACTGTAATTGACTGAACTATATTGTCATGTACTGTATATTGCCTTTACTATACTATATCATTTCTGACCATATTATTACTAGTTGAAAATTACCCTGCTGACAAACTAGTAGCCCAGTAACATTTATGTTTCCCATTGTCCTTATATAATTAAAACAAAGTAAACATAATGGATGGATGAATGGATGTTCCTTACCTCTCATCTTGACCAACAGTGTTGTTTTGACCACCTGAACCCCTCTTCCATCTGGCAGCCATTTTGATCGCCCACCTGAAGCTGTCTCCAGGGGAACTGCGTCAGGTTCTAATGACCATGGCAACGGAGCGCCTGGAGTCGTCACACATCAAGCAGCTGCTGTTGTACGCCCCTGATGAGGAGGAGGTGAAGCAGTACGAGTTATACAGGGAGGAGCCCAGCAAACTCAGCGAGCCTGACCAGTTTGTGCTACAGGTAGGCCTGGCAGCTTGATTGCAGAAAGGCCCACTCATAGACACTTGGTATGGATCTTGTGTAGCCCACTCCATACAATAGCAGCACATTAACTGTCAAATGCTTTATATGAATGGATATGGATCAAAACGAGCTTTATAATGCTCAACTCAACAAAAGTAAAGAATAACTGGGTGCTCATTCCATAAGAAGTATTCAAAATAAAGGAGACAGCACTCCTAGTTGCTTGTATTTGACTGGAAATACAATACAAGCAACCAGGAGTTCTGTCCTCTATTATAATTATAAATGGATATGGTACATAAAAAATATCTCTGTGTGCTATGTTTGTTTCTTCACACCTCATCTCTGTGTGTGTATTTGTGTTTGTCTATCCATGAGCACAGATGCTATCTGTTCCAGAGTATAAGACACGTTTGCGGAGCTTGCTGTTCAAGACGTCTCTCCAGGAGAAGACTGAGGAGATGCGCGGGGCCTATGAATGTGTCTACACAGCCTCCATGGAGCTCAAGACCAGCAAGAAGCTGGCCAAGATACTGGAGGTGTCCAACTTAAAATCTCACTCTTCCCTATAGCAGTTAACACATTTTTAAGCAACATCTTTCTAGTTTTCAGAGAAATTACCTGCTTCTTCAAAGTTATTGTAGCGGTTGTAGTATATAGAGAGTGGCAAAGTGAGTTCAGGAATGATTTTCACTCATTATAGGGGTTACAAGTTTATGAACCGCTGAATCAATTTTGATAACATTGTGTGAAGGTTGAAAATAATATGTGGTGTTGCTTTAATTTTTACTGCTCCGGAGGAAATATACAGAGGTCACTTGTTGTTAAGATAAACGGTAATCTCTCGTGGACCTTCATATCTTGTGAAAACTCATTTAAGTGTACAGTATTTATGCAGCAAAAAACTGGATCTCTCTTATCTATCCCTGATGGCTAATCTCTTCCAGTTGCTACAGAATGACTCAGTTACAGTAGGTCTGTGATCACGGACTGTAAAATGGTGAAGCCTGATTTGTTCTTACCGTAACACTTTCTTCTCACATGTTCTTCTAGTTTGTGCTGGCCATGGGGAATTACCTAAACAATGGGCAGCCCAAGACTAACAAGACCACTGGGTTTAAAATCAATTTCCTCAACGAGGTGGGTCCTGAAATAAAATCCCACACATTCATCTCCATACTTGAGGAGTAATTCCAGATTGCTTCTCCACCACACCACACCACAGCACCAACAGCATTGATCAATGTCAAGCTAATTAGAAGTCCACTGTGGAATATCTGGCATTTACTGACAGTATTCGCTGTCTCTGTCTCTGTCTCTGTCTCTGTCTCTGTCTCTGTCTCTGTCTCTGTCTGTCTCTCTCTCTCTGTCTGTCTCTCTCTCTCTCTCTCTCTCTCTCTCTCTCTCTCTCTCTCTCTCTCTCTCTCTCTCTCTCTCTCTCTATGTGTGTGGTATGTGTGTCTCTGTCCACCCATAGCTCAGCACAACCAAAACTGTGGATGGGAAGTCCACCTTTCTGCACATTCTGGTCAAGTCCCTTTATCAACACTTCCCCGAGGTGCTGGACTTTGCCAAGGAATTGACAACAGTGCCTCTGGCAGCAAAAGGTATGGCAGAGGAGGACAGAATGGACTGGACTGGACTGACTGATCCTTTTTTGAAGAGACACTAGGGTTTGTTTTAAGGTGCTGGTTGCTAGTGCCGGATGCTTTCTTGTTCAAGAAGGGAATGAAACTGTACACTCTTCTTGTCAATACCAGTGAATTTATTTCATTTTATTTACACAATGTTCTGAAAAAGTGAAATATGTTGAAATATTGTGTTACAATGAGTTCACCAGCATCTGCAAGAAGAGTGTGCAGTTTCCTCCACTTCTCGATCATATTTAAGTGACAGTGTTCTGCACTAAACCATATTGCACTTTGTGTGGCCAGGAAGAAAACTCTTATCATAGTGAAAACTCTTATCACAGTGGTAGATATTAAGCTGTGCAATTTTAAAGTTCTGTAAGTAATGATCAAGTCATAAATCTTTTTTTCATAGTCCTGCCAGAACAACACCCTGGTATTTGTTTAGCCCCTGCAAATTGCCCGCCGCTGTACATTGCAAACTCCAAAAGAGCTAATAAACTGTCATGTTACCAAAGGAGTGTTCATTCATCATCGTTGTGTGTGTCTGCTGAAGATTCAGTAAGAGTAATAGGTTTGTTTGGCTGGGCTAAAAATAAGTTTTTATTGGGTTATAAAAGTATTCCCACAGTTTTAACTACTTTACCTGGACCTCCTCGCTCTCTCTCCTACAGTGAATCAGAGGATCATCATCTCTGACCTGAATGACCTCCATGCTACCATCCAGGAGATTCGCTCCTCTTGCCAGAAGATGCCGGCCACAAACGAGGACCGCTTCGCTGTCGTCATGAGTGTATCCTTCTACCACACCACACCATCCTCCACAAACATTATTGCAGAATTCATGTAACCATCACTTGATTGGGTTATTGTCAACAGATAAACAGTGTGAAGTTTCAGGCGCAACTTGGAACAGTGAGAGAGAGAGAGAGAGAGAGAGAGAGAGAGAGAGAGAGAGAGAGAGAGAGAGAAAGAGAGAGAGAGAGAAAGAGAGAGAGAGAGAGAAAATATGGCAAATATGTAAAAAAAACAGTGCAATATCCATACACAGAGACTATTTTGGCCCAAGGGAATGAAAAATAATCATATAAGCATGCTGTGTGAATGGGTATGCAGTGTGATGGTGTGCTGCTCTCAGATTATGGCTGACCCAGAAATGGTTTAAAGGTGCGCATACTGTTTTTGGTAAACAGAATTAACAGAAATGTAAGTCTCTCAGTGCATGGTGATTTACCACATGCTTATGTTTGTGCGTCACCAGAATCTGAATATTGTCTGAGCATAGGGACTGAACACCGTTTTAGTCATTTAGGGGAGACCAGGGACAGTTCTAATAGGGGATGATTGCAACATCTATCTTTTCCCCCATCAGATAAGTTAGAATGTTTAGACTAATACTGTACAAAGATGGGGCGTGCAACTAAGCATACCGTACAGGATGAGTATAATTATCACTCTAGCTATCTGATTGGAGAGAAAAAAACGAATGTTGCAACCATCCCCTGTCGCAACTGTCCCCGGTATCCCCTGCTGCAGGGGAATTCGGTTAAAAGTCACTGAAAGCCAGTTTTTCAAATTCCTCCCTTAGATTTCCAGAGAGAGCAGATATTTGCTTCTCTATCACCTTGTGATTGTCTATTTATGAGAGTGTTTTAGATAAGATTTTACTCTCATGTGAATGAATAGGAGGTAGGAGGTATTCCCAACCTGAAATGTTAGTGATCGCAAATTACGCACGGCCACAGATAGCACACATATTTGTCTTTGTCACTTTTTCTGACCTCGTGGCAGGCCAGAACCTTGCCGTCCAAGGGCCGCATCTGGCCCCATGCAGGGCCACCCATTTGAATAGGCCTCCCGTACTCTATGGTCTTTGTCTGCCTCCTTGACGGCCGTGTGCTCAGGGCTTCCTGGAGAACAGCCACCCGGTATTGCAGTCTCTGGAGTCGCTGCAGCAGAGGGCCATGGAGGAGTTCTCCCGCGTGGCCTCCTTCTTCGGAGAGAACAGCAAGGCCACCACCATAGAGGCCTTCTTTGGCATCTTTGCAGAGTTCATGACCAAGTTTGAGGTGTGTTGTATGTCATGATGACGCTGTTAGTGTTGTACACATGTGGAGTTCACACATGTCGATTTCAGTCAAGTTCAAGTCTGATGTACGTATGTGGCCATAAGATACACTATTGTGCTGTGAACTTTTTTTGATAAATTTAATTCACGTTTATCTGATTTTATTTTGGTTTTGTCCATGTAAGACATTTTAAACACTTTTTTATTAAGTTATTGTTAACTACTAAGATGAGCGTGTGTGTGTGTGTGTGTGTGTGCGTGTGCGTGCGCGCGTGTGCGCGTGCGTGCACGCGTGTGTTTTGCAGAGGGTCTTGAGTGACAGCCAGGCAGCAGAAAATCCCCCAAACCCTCCAAGGAGTCCCCGAAGCCCACGCGTGGCATCACCCCTCGCATGGTGATGAGTCATGACGAATGTGTCACACAGGCACGCACACACACACACACACACACACACACACACACACACACACACACACACACACACACACACACACACACACACACACACACACACACACGCACACATATGCACACGCACACGCACACACATATGCACACGCACACGCACACTCAATGGAGATGTGGGTGGCGATGTACAAAGACATGAACTGTCACACGAACTGTCACACTGTCCATGACTTATATCCAGTCTCCATGCCAGTTACAACATGAGATAACACCCATAAATCAGATACAGTGTGTGCGCAACACATTTGCAGTTTCACCAAGCTGGTATAGAAATGTGACATGGACTGGAATAGCGTCCTCCTGAATGTGGGGCCTTTGCAGTGTTGTAACAATGAAAATGAGAAGAGGGATTTGTTCTGTAGAGTCACCGCAAGACCAGTTTGAGTTGAATATGTCTTCTTGTTATCAGTAAATATGTCATCAGTCTCACAACTTTCGGTTACAACAAATACCTTAGTCGAAGCCTTACCAATTCCCTCTTGTGTATTCTTATTACACTAAGTACAGAATGGTTACAGAAAGGAAGATATTTTTGTGAGCTTCAAGTGCAACCTTGTAAGTGCAACAAAGAAAAGTTTTATTTCAAACCTGTTTAAATAATCAAGTAAATGAGAAAATTATTGACTATTACCCGGCTGATCTCAGCCGTGTCGTATCATTTTATGCTGAATGTATGTTGTAACTACATTGTAATTTAACAAAGTAGTATTATACAAAATTCATATATAAAATCCTTGAAAATATCTGTGAAATCTTTTAAATGAAGCTTTGGCTATGTGTTCTAAGCTGCTTTACTGAATGTAAACACTGTTGAGTTGTTGTAAGGGTTTAGACCTTACTGGGCAATCATATTTAAGTTTAATTCAGTTTATTTTGTGAAACATACATCAGGAGTTGTTCTTTTCTTCTTTTTATTTCCAGCTTAGTTAAACATTCAAAG
Source organism: Engraulis encrasicolus (assembly GCF_034702125.1). Taxonomy (NCBI): domain Eukaryota; kingdom Metazoa; phylum Chordata; class Actinopteri; order Clupeiformes; family Engraulidae; genus Engraulis; species Engraulis encrasicolus. The sequence goes on along the minus strand of NC_085858.1, from coordinate 51,771,244 downwards.
GAAATCAACACTTACTCCTATGTTGGTTGTCTTTTAGTTAAATAGATTTCATTTTTAAAAATATATAAACGTAAATTCCTTTCTCAACGATCCTTTCCTCAGTCATTTTTGGTTTTGTTTGGTTTTAATCATAGCCCCAAGAATAGACTGTGAAGTAGAAGATGGCACTGTACTTTTGTGTGTAAAAGTGTATATACGTAAATGTCCAGATAAATTATTGACTGTGTACATGGGATAAAGTATTATATTTATTTATGTACATCATATTTGAGTTGGCATGTGCTTGAACCTTTAACCCAATTATGATTTAATTCATGTTTTATCACGATTGTAATTGATCGTTAAATTGATTATTGCCCCCATGCTTTACAACTTGATGAATGTGTCCTTCAGTTGGGGCTATTTCACGTCTCTGTGTCCTCACTGAGACACTGATAAATCATGCTGTGTACAAATCTGAAACTGCTCCACACTCTTGCTTTTGCTCAGTTTTCAATAAAGAATAATCATAGCACTGGTTGGAATGTTCCAGATAGTGAACACTGTGCACAAGGAGCGTACGCACACCAGATTCTGAATGAAATGTTATTAAAAAAGACACCGCAGATAAGCCTTTGCAACCATGTCATTTTTAGGTACTCGTGATAAGACTGTTTTGCTGGGCTTTTAGTAAGAACTTTCATAAGAGGCCGTTTGTTATAAAAAGGAACTCTGCTGTGTTTCTTTGGCCATGTATTGAACAAAAATTGTGTGGTTTATCAATGCTGTCTGTCTGTCATCAACTTGTAGACACGTTTTCGACAGCTTTGCTGTTGTTGTCATTACCTGTGTGGGTAATAAAAAAGACTTACATTTTAACCAGCGTGTGTGGAATGCTGAATGAGGAGGTGATTGGAGTTTGACCCCGGGTGCCACGGGTCCAGGCTAAACACTGTAGTTTTCTGACACCTGCTAAGTCACGCAAGGCCCTGCCACACGATGTGAGGCTGTCTTGGTCAGACGGGGTAAGAGGTAAAACACAGGAAGAGAGAGAGAGAGAGAGAGAGAGAGAGAGAGAGAGAGAGAGAGAGAGAGAGACTCTGGGAGAGGGATCAGATCAGATTGTGATTTTCACTGAGGTAAGTCCCCTGTCTAAATATTTCTCCATGCTCTTTGCTTCTGCCCACCCCCTGTTGTCTCTCAATCTGTATATATCTATTTCTGCGTCTGTGTTTGTGTGTACGTGTTTTACATGCATATGTATTGTGACAGTGGGTACATCTTTGTATTTTATTTGTTGCAAGTCACAACAAACTGGAGACATCCACTGATGTTTGCTGTTGTAAAGTGTAGACTTCGCTTTGCACTGATGTGTGTGTCTATCCAGCTGTTTTCTGTTGCAGAGTTTTCGGTAACACTTTACTTAAAGCCAACATTATAAGCGCATTCATAACAAATTATAACGCACATTATAATTACTTACAGCGTATTATGACTACACTCATAATGCTTCATGATGCTTTATATTAACAGTTATGAATAACTATGAATCTAGCTTATAATGCTTTATAAATCCAATGGTGTCATGAGTGCTCATGGCTGGCTATAAACTACAGGTTGCCTGATGGGGCTTATAGTACATTTTGAGTACCTATACCCCTCTATGCACAGACCTGGATGATAAACTGTCATAAGGGCTCATACAATGCTATAATGTTTCATGTGAGATCATAAGTCGTCAATGTGTGCTCTAAGTAAAGTGAAGTTCATATGGATGCATCTATAATGCACTGTATAATGCACATCTATAATGCATCATAATGTACTGTAAGCCTCATCAGGCAGCCTGTAGTTTATATCCAGTCATGAGCACTCATAATACCCTTGGATTTATAAAGTATTATAAGCTAGATTCATGGTTATTCATTACTGTTAACATAAAGCATCATGAAACATCATCGGTGTAGTCGTAATGCGTTGTAAGTACTTATAATGTGCATTTTAATTTGTTATAAATGTGCTCATAATGCGCTATAGATATGGGCTTCATAGAAAGTGTTACCGAGTTTTCTGTTACAATACGTGCCATGCCATCTCTGTGGTCTTTATCTGTATGTTCTGTGAGGGTTGCCTCATTGTTTATTAGTCTGCTAGAATGTAAACATCGCCTCCTTGTTCGTCCCTGGATACTCAGATGTGAGCATAAAAGCAGTTGGCTGTAGTCTGTAACGTGTAAACACCTGGAAACACCTTGCATGGTTCAGGAGGGTGTCTCTCCTCCCTTAATTCTAGTGCAGAAGGTGATCCCAGCTACTATAAAACCCATTGGTTGGCGTTGGACATCTGTCAACATGGAGTCCACGCAGAGCCCCATCACCACCCCGTCTGGTGGGACTGCTCCAAAGTCACTGGCCACCGCTGACATAGTGGTGCTCGTCCTTTACTTTGTGGTGGTGCTGGCCGTAGGGTTGTGGGTAAGTCTGCCTCAAGTTCAAGTTCAAGTTTTTCTGTTCCCAAAAGGGAAATTAGGTTGTAGCAGGTATTAGAAACATTCAGAACAGACGCCTGATAATAAAACAACATTTAGACAGGGACACAGGTCAACATAGCAAAAAGACCTCTGAACATTTCCCATAGACTGTAACCAATACACAGAATAAGAAAATAAAATAAAAACAAATACTTCATATTTGTTTTTATTTTACATTTATTTCATAAGAGTATAAAATAATAACATAAAAGATCAGATAAAAAAATGGACAATAAAGATAGTCTGGTCTTTTCCAAATGCCTTGCTACAAAATTACTTTTTTTTATTTTTTTTATATCACTCTGAAGGATAATTATTGATTGTTGGCTTCTTGCACTGTTTCCTTTCTCTGTAGTCCATGTGGAGAACTAAGCGAGGCACTGTGAGTGGCTATTTCCTCGCAGGCAAAAACATGACGTGGTGGCCGGTGAGTACGTCAAACTTAGCATCCATCACCTATTACGATGCAAAAACAACTACATGCTGCACTCTTGTTGAATGTTTAGATGCTCATGAGTCCTATAGTAATGTCAAGTGCACGCCAGGAATTCAAGTGAAGGAATTCAAATTTACATTCCCAAGCCATCCACAATAACTCATTAACTATGTATGTTATGTACCGGTAAGTGATATACAAAACAATGTAGCACACTTGCAGGCAGGTTCTTTATACTGTATGTGTGCCCCCCGGTGCAGGTGGGAGCCTCTCTGTTTGCCAGCAACGTGGGCAGTGGGCACTTCATAGGCCTGGCAGGCTCAGGGGCCGCTGCTGGCATCGGAGCCGTGGCCTATGAGTGGAATGTGAGTAGCCGCCCATCAGAGGCAAAATGTCTGCTAAGAGTCATGTAAAGGGACATTACAAATGCATTATGTTGAGTGTGTGCGTGTTTTTTGTTCAGACTTGAATGTTGTGGTATGTGTTTTGTAGTACCAGTTAAGTTAAGTTATATTAGTTGTACTGTTAGCTGTGTGTATGTGTGTAAATTCCAAGCTACAAGTATTGATGATTATCTAATAACGTCAATGTGTATTAGAAGAGTAATTCTGTTAATCCCAGAGTGAATTAAAAGTTTGATGATATACAGTAGTGTCTAAATGGCGAAATATGAATTCAATGTGACCATGTGTTTTTGTTCTATATATGTAATATGTCTAAGTGTATGCTTGCTCATCTCTAAGGGCCTTCTGATGGTACTGTTGCTGGGCTGGCTCTATCTGCCTATCTACGTAGCCTCAGGGGTAAGGCATGACCTATTCCAGACATAGACACACACACACACACACACACACACACACACACACACACACACACACACACACACACACACAGACACACACACACAGACACACAGACACACACACACACACACACACACACACACACACACACACACACACACACACACACACACACACACACACACACACACACACACACACACACACACACACACACACACACACACACACACACACAGCAGTCCTTGTGTTCCCTTCTGTTTACCATATTGCAGTGTGTGCAGTGTTACATCTCATGTCATATTTGCAGGTTACCACCATGCCCGAGTACCTCCAGAGAAGGTTTGGAGGCAAGAGAATACAGTTATTCATTGCTGTTTTGTACTTATTTATTTACATCTTCACAAAGATATCGGTGAGTAAAGAAAAAAGTTTAATGATAATGTGATCCATACCTAAAATACGTTGTAGTCATAAGCCTTTCAATTCATGCATGTATTCAAAATGAGCTCTTGACTTTTATTTTTGTTGATGCCCATACCGTGATGAATATTGACGTTAAGCAGACCCTGTGTCTGTCCTGTGGTTGTCCTGTACGTGGACATGTATGCCAAACATTGGTTCGTTTTCATAGTAAAACCATGGTTCATTTTCGTTAAGGTGTAGGTAGCCTCTTTGTGCAGATGGGGTCGCCGGCAGGCCTGTGCACTATTTGCTGAAAATACTCAACTACATCATCACAACATTGCTAGGACAGTACCGAGGGCCTTAAGTAGCATGTTAAGACATAGCCATTACAATTTTGGTGACAGAAGGGTTATAACATGGGCTCTTAGCAAAGGGGTTACACCATCGTCAAACCATGATTAAACCATTGTCACAAACCATGCTCAAAGAACTATGAAAACTGTGGTTCACCATGGTTAATTTTGGTAAGGGGTTTCCCTGTAGGTGGACATGTATGCGGGGGCGGTGTTCATCCAGCTGGCCCTGCAGTGGAACATCTACGTGGCCGTGGTGGTGCTCCTGAGCATCACAGCTCTATACACCGTGGCAGGTATGGAGATTGGCGGCCCTTGACTACCCTCAATACACCCTCAACCCTAACCCTTATTCTAGTCACTTGTCAATCCCAGACTGTAATCTGTGTGTGTGTGTGTGTGTGTGTGTGTGTGTGTGTGTGTGTGTGTGTGTGTGTGTGTGTGTGTGTGTGTGTGTGTGTGTGTGTGTGTGTGTGTGTGTGTGTGTGTGTGTGTGTGTGTGTGTGCGCGCGCGCGCGTGTGTGTGTGTCTGCTTGTTTGTCCCTGTGTGTGTGTTTATACCCAGTGTCCTGCAGCCTTCTTTTGTGTTGTGTGTGTGTGTCGTTTGGCGCTGTGTCATATGCTGGCTGCTCCATCACCTTACGGTGATTCATGCTGCTCTCTCTGCTGGCTATTCTGTGTGTGTGTGTGTGTGTGTGTGTGTGTGTGTGTGTGTGTGTGTGTGTGTGTGTGTGTGTGTGTGTGTGTGTGTGTGTGTGTGTGTGTGTGTGTGTGTGTGTGTGTGTGTGTGTGTGTGTGTATGAGAGAGAGAGAGAGAGAGAGAGAGAGAGACAGAGACAGAGAGAGAGAGAGAGAGAGAGGGGGGAGAGGAGTGTGTATTGTGCTTGTATACATTTGTAGTTCTTCTCATTTTAAAAGTCCCCCCAGTCATACTTTCTCAGTAGTCACTGTACAGAATCATGCCACCTCCAACTGATGTCTGTGTTTGTCCAGGTGGCCTGGCTGCTGTGATCTACACCGATGCAGTGCAGACTCTCATCATGCTGGGTGGTGCCTTGACACTCATGGGATTCAGTGAGTGACCCTGAAACTAGGGCTGTGCAAGATATAGAATTTATATTGTGATAGCAATATTGCTGTCAAACAATATCAAATTTCATAATATCAAGTTGAAACAACCTTTTTGTAATTTGACTTTACTGCCAAAAGGTAGGTTACGCTAGCCGCAATACATTCCCCTCCATTTGAGTCATTGTGAGTAGAACATCACTGTGTGTTCCTCTATGGTGTGTTCCTCTACTCACACTGCTGAAGGGACGGAAGATTGTGAATTCTGTAGCACAATTACCTGTCTTTTGTTTTGTTTTTTGTTTTTTAAACCCAAACCACCACCCCCCCTTATGGGGGACCTACATTGTCTTCCTTTTTAAAAAAAAAAAAAAAGTATTTATTTATTTAGTTTAATTTCCCTTTTAACAAATTAATGTATTAAGTTTTTCTTTTAACAACAACAGAATGTAATATATAATAAAGGATAATAAAAGGTTACAGAAAAAAAGGAAAGACAGGAGAAAACAAATACAAAACCAATCTGTGTGCCCCCCAACACTTCAAAATATATATTAATTAAACAACACAACCCCCCCCCCCCCAACCCCCACCCCCATCCCAGGAAGGAATTATATCTTACTTTTGCGCTGATATTTCTATACCTTAAACATTTCTGAACTAAACAAAAAGGGAAAAAAAGAAGAAAGGAAGTAAGAAAAAGAGAAAAATGAAGGTACCTAAAGCCATCCTTCTCCATGTTTTATATTAGACCACCTATCTGCATACATGATTTTACCTGTTTCACAAGCCATTACACACTCTATTTTACAATAATATCTAACATAATTTTTAAAGACTCTTTATTTCAACTTTTTCAAATCTATCGTTTTATGTATAAATACTTTACCCAACAAACAATTACCTGTCTTTAAAAGAAATATTGTCAGTATTGACTGAAATAATCGTGATAATTTTTTAATTTAAAAAATATATATTTTGGGTTTTTTTTTTCAACTTTATTTGGACAGTATAGTGAAGAATGGGACAGAAAGCAAATGGGGAGAGAAAGATGGGGAAGAATCGGCACATGACCTGGGCCGGGAATCGAACCCAGGTCGGCGGCATAGTAACCCAGTGCCCTACTGTTTAGCCTGGCTCTCGCGAGACCCCGAGTGCTTCGTGCATCTTCGTTACACTTATGCGCGAGAGTCAGGTTACTACTGTTTAGCCACAGCAGGGCCAATAGTGATACTGATTTTTCTCATAATCGAGCAGCACTACCTGAAACATATCCACTTGGAAGGAGAACACACACAAACGCAAACATGAAACAGACCGCAACGTTCACTTTTACTCTTTGATAATGTTACAAGATGTAGCAACAGCTAGTGAAAGTCCATGTTGTAAATGAATGTATTGCAATTTGTGTAACAAACTGCTGAATCACATTTTCCTTTGAAAGCATATTAAACGAGTGTTATCATAATTGTAACATTTTAATACTGGCTCACTGTGTGTCTGGGTACTTGTGTCTTGTGTACTTGTCCATGTGTGTGTGTGTGTGTGTGCACATGCGTGCGTGCGTGTCTGTGTGTGCGTGTGTGTGTGCACTTCTGTTTGTGTGCACATGTGGTTCTGTACTTGTTTGTTCAATTGTGTCTGTGTGTCCACTCCTATATGCAGGCTTCAAGGAGGTGGGAGGCTTTCAGGCTCTCCTAGATGGCTACCACTCTGCCATCCCCTCGGTGACGGTGCCCAACAGCACGTGTGGCATCCCGCGCGAGGACGCCTTCCACCTGTTCCGCCACCCCGTCACCTCTGACCTGCCCTGGCCTGGGGTCATTGTGGGCATGACCATCCCATCCATGTGGTACTGGTGCACCGACCAGGTCAGTCTCAGACACTGGCACCAGACAAATGTTTTTTTTTGGTTAGTTTTGAATGGTTACTGACTGACTGACTGACTGACTGACTGACTGACTGACTGACTGGCGGATTGATTGATTGGTTAATTGATTGATAGATAGATTGATTGATTGATTGATTGATTGATTGACTGCCTGATTAATTGATTGATTGATTGACTGATTGACTGATTGATTGATTGATTGATTGATTGATTGATTGATTGATTGATTGATTGATTGATTGATTGATTGATTGATTGATTGATTGATTGATTGATTGATTGAATTGATTGCACCAGGGGGGTGCAAGCAGATCTCATCCTGCCTGATCTCCGCTTAAAGCAACCTAGGACTGATGCCCGCTACCACATGCCAAACATGCTTTATTGTACACCAAGTACTCAGAGGGCCTACTAGTCAACAGAGCATTGGCTTCAATGCATACCGACCTGTAACCTAACCAGCACTGTGATTTGCATTTGCAGGTTATAGTGCAACGGTCTCTGGCAGCTAAGAACCTGGTCCATGCTAAAGGAGGCTCCCTGCTTGCTGCCTACCTGAAGGTCCTGCCTTTCTTCATGATGGTGCTACCAGGCATGATCAGCAGAATACTCTTCACTGGTGAGCATTCCACAACCAACCTGAAGCTACAAACTGCTGTAGACTGTCTTACTGTACATGTTCTATCTTACCATGCCCTTGCCCTCAGAATTTAGATTGTGAATATTTCCTATTTAAGTGATGACTAGTACTAGCACGCAGATGACTTTAAAAAACTGTGCCTGATGGTGTACTGTATTCATTATCCGCTCAGTAGCATTTTTACATTTCAACCCCTTCCTTGTGACATTGTCAGACAAAGTCCAACCTCTTCTTTTCCCGTGCATGTGTATCTAGATGAGGTCGCATGTGCTACTCCAGAGCTGTGTAAAGAGGTGTGTGGAAACCCAGTGGGCTGCTCAGACATTGCCTATGCCAAGCTTGTGATGGAGCTGCTCCCCAATGGTAACACACACAAACTGTACACACACACACGCGCGCGCACGCACGCACGCACACACACACACACACACACACACGCACACACACATGCACGCAGGCACGTACGCACACACGCACACGCACACGCACACACACACACACACACACGCACACACACACACACACACACACACGCACACGCACATGCACACACACACACACAAACACACTCACAAATCTTACATACTCAGTCACACATAGTATATATGTATGCAGTATGCACACATTATTCTTTTTCTCTACTGTAGGTAAATGAAAGTCTTAGCCACCAAAATATAGGTCTATTATGCGTTTACAGAGTTTAATTAATCATTGATTTAGTTGCTTTTACTCTTTGGGTGTTGTATTACCACAACATGTATTGTGTCCGTCTGTTGTGTGTCAGGTCTGAGGGGGCTAATGATGGCGGTGATGCTGGCCGCTCTCATGTCCTCCCTGACCTCCATCTTCAACAGCTCCAGCACCATCTTCACCATGGACCTGTGGAGGCACCTCCGCAAGCAGGCCTCCGAGTGGGAACTCATGATCGTGGGCAGGTAAGACAACGGGGTCATTGGAGTGAAAGCAAGTGGTGCGTCAGGCTTTGGCAGTATCCTCAATGGATCAAAAAAGGCTCTGTTCATGCCAGACAGTTATGTTCCCATTAATGTGAGCTCCATAGGTGTGCACAGATAGCAGGGACAAGGTGGTGCTAAAGCACCTCTCCCTTTGCCCAACTGGACAAAAATGCCCTTTTTGAAAGTTTTTCTTTTGGAGGTTTTTTGTCACAACGTACTTTGGTTCATGTTGACATGATCATCTAATACTTGACAAATAAACTCATGTGACAATAATGGTCCGATATACCATATAGCCTCTATAGACTAGTAAAGGCAATGTCTGTACACACCACTGGTGAGCTCCCCATGACCATTTCCCCACTGACACACCTCTTTCTGATCACATCTTTGAGTGCACTGTAGCTGGAGCACAGGCAAAACAACACAGTATACAAGAGCTTATTGAGAATAGCACCTTTGAAATTGCATCTCGGTTGAGGCATGTTTTTGGCTTTTTGTTTTTTGCTTTGCCTTTTACATGTGCCCATGTTTTGAAATATACACATTGCTCTGAAATAGATTGAGAAGTTTGTATAGGCTTTTTTCCACTGCCGGTTTTGTGGTGGTAGGGCTACAGCTCGACACAGTGTGACTCGGCCGCCACTTTTTGCTTTACAATTGAGCTGCGTCATGCCCAATCGAAAAGCAAAAAGTGGCGGCCGAGTCACTGTGGAAAAGAGCCTTATGTGTGTCTCCTCTCTCTGTCTCCAGAGTGTTTGTGCTGGTGCTGGTGGTGGTGTCGGTGCTGTGGATCCCCCTGGTGCAGGCCAGTCAGGGCGGCCAGCTGTTCATCTACATCCAGGCCATCAGCACCTACCTCCAGCCACCCGTCTCCATAGTCTTCATCGCAGGCTGCTTCTGGAAGAGAACCAATGAGAAGGTGCAGTACCTGTAGCTGTAGCTGTACTGTGGAGGCAACTTCATATGACATGACTCGACGTAACAAAAAACTACACTCTAAAAACACAGTGTTAATTTAACACTTAACAAGATTATCTAAACAGTGTGCGATCATAGAGTGTGTTTGGTCCAAGAGTACTGTCTAAGAGTTGAATTAATGCTACATTTTTCTTAACAGTGAATAAATCTATAAAGTAGAAATCCATGTGATCCATTTGAAGGGGGTTCTACAAAAACAATATAATTGGACTTGTTCCTAATTCAGTTAATTAAAAATGTAAATGTAAAAATGCAAAAGGGGAGAAAAAGTCACAGCAATCTACTGCAACATGATTGATGGACCTGTCATAACTACTACACAGAAATTACCCTGAAGGAGTAGAAATTGGCATTGTTTCCCGTTAATCACTTTCAGAGATGTAACAGTTATCTTTTTTGTTTCTGATGGTACGGCAGGGTGCATTTTGGGGTTTGCTAATAGGCCTGATCATCGGCTGTGTGCGGATGGTTCTGGACTTTGTCTACCCCACTCCCCTGTGTTACGAGGAGGACACCCGTCCAGCGGTGGTCAAATACGTCCACTACCTGTACTTCTCCATGATGCTGTCGGCCATCACAACCATCATCGTGGTGTGTGTGAGCCTGGCCACGGAGAAGCCACTGCCGGAGCAGGTGAGGGCTCACAAGTGGGATCAGAAAACAAGACCCTTATTCTGCTATACAGTGAATTTTACATGGTTAATTCAACATCTAGATAGTTGATTTTCAGTAATTTTCACTGGGTTTATGCTACGCCCAACCTTTTCCAACTTGGGGCCCGCTTGAAATTTTCACAAAGGTTCAGGGCCCATCTCAGACCCAATTAACAATTCAAATAAATAGTCAACAGCAAAACATGCACAAATATTATTTTGGGTTTCAGAAAATGATATCAAGGCCCACTTGGGATATCTTCAGGGCCCACCAGTGTAAATTATTAAAATGTTCTGTGTATGCTGCACTTGCGAAAAGGGTTTTTCTACTGTACTGAGAAACACTTTTTACCTGAAGGTGTCAACCCTGCTTACATGTGCATTTGAATTGGTTACCCAATTGTTAATTTTCTGATCATAATGCACTGTAATGCTTTATTTCAAACGAGAAACACAATTCCGCATTCAACCTGTAAGCCCACACAGTAAAAATACCATTGTTTCAGGTAACATTGGGTCCCACTCAAATATTGTGTTAATTTTACTCTTTGGTTAGTGTATATACATTTGCAGAGTTAATTCCACTCGATATTGTGTAAATATTAATAGCTGTGCAGTTGAAATTATGCTGCAGAATTTTACTCTGACTTGTGACTCCACTGTTTAGAGTATTTTCACTCTCCGTAGTGTTCTATACTCATCTAACTGGACTATCTAAGTTTATTCTGAAATATCGACACCCCATTTTCCACTTTTCACCAAAGAGGACAACTTTGTATAACTCCCCTTTGAGATTGTGACTAATACCTGAACCCATCTGTGCCCCAATGTCATCACGGTATAGATCAGCGGCCTGACATGGTTCAGCCGGTTTGATGGCATGAAGAAGAGTGTGGAGCCAACTCAAACAGACACGGAGGCCCCACCGCTCCCAGCAGAGGTGAAGGAGAGTCCAGAGAAACATGGCACTAATGGAGCAATGCATGAGCAGAGAAGAGGTATGGCTGAGCTGGAGTAGACTGGAGTGAGAGGCGAGAGAGTAAGAGGAGGAGAGGAGACACGAGGGGAATTCTGATACACCGTTTATTTTAACTGTGCCGAAAAACACACTTACGTATTAAACACACCTCGGCAATGACACATAACAGCAGAGTACTTTAGAAGCCAAGTCATGATTCTATTATGTGACTGACAGGTTTTTGGCGGTCAAGTATTTAGTGGCTATTTTGGTGAATATGACCTCAGGCGTCCAAGGGAGAGAGCTTACAGCACAGACAGAGCTAGCTCCCACATCACACCCTGTATTCAGTGTCTAACTATTCTCTCTCTTTCTCTCTGTTTCTCATTACAGTCCCAGGAAAAAGTTTGTACACCCTTTGAAGTTTCTTACATTTCTGTCAAAATTGATCATAAAACATGGTCTGATCTTCCCGGAAATCTCAAGAAGGAACAATCAGAGTCTGCTTTAATTAATTCCACCCAAACATTTACACTTTATCATATTTTTATTGGTCATAAGGCCATAACAATCACAGGAGAGCAGGGCATAAGTAAGTACACCCTTGCATTAAGTAGGTTTTAACCCTCAGTTAGTTGCAATATCATCAACCAGACTTGTCCTGTAGTTGTAGATCAGATTAACAAAACAATCTGTTTGTATCTTGTCTCCCTCTTCTTTAGAGAACTGCCTCTCGTCAGCAAGGTTTGTGGGATGTCTGGAGTGCATAGCTTTCTTGACTTCATGCCATATAATGTCAATTGGGGGCTTTGACTGGGCTATTTCAGAATGTGTATTTCATTATTATGAAGCCATTCTAAAGTCGATTTGCTTCTAAAGTATGGGTTGTTGTCACATTTCAGGACCGATACTCTTGTGTGCTTCAACTGTGTGACAGATTTCCTCACATTTTTTCTGTAAAATATCACAATAAACTTGAGTTCATTGTTCCACTGATAATAGCAAACTGTCAAGGGCCTGAGGCAGCAAGGTAGCCGCATATAATGATGCTCCTGCCACCATACTCAGAAGAGGAGATGTAACCAAGAATAGCTAAAAATGGGATTCATTCTGCCAATCTAAAATGAATGGGGTTTCTGTCCAAAAAATATTGCTGCACCTTTGAGGTTTGCGAAAAAGCATTTATATGCTTCATAGAATTACTGCAAAATATTCTGTAGACCAACGTTGAAATTTTCAGGGGAACACACAATGTAACGTTTGGAGGAGAACTGGAGAACCACACCTTCACCAAAACATCATCTCCACCTTTGAGTATGGTGGCGGGAGCATCATTATATGCGGCTTCCTTGCTGCCTCAGGCCCTTTTCAGTTTGCTATTATTAGTGGAACAATGAACTCAAAAGTTTATCGAAATATTTTACAGAAAAAAAGTGAGGTAGTCTGTCACACAGTTGAAGCACAAAAGACAACAACCCATACTTTAGAAGCAAATCGACTTTAGAATGGCTTCATAATAATGAAATACACATTCTGGAATAGCCCAGTCAAAGCCCTGACAAAAAAACAATTGAGATTATATGGCATGAAGTCAAGAAAGCTATGCACTCCAGACATCCCACAAACCTTGCTGACGAGAGGCAGTTTTCAAAAGAAGAGGGAGACCAGATACATCCAGATTGTTTTGTTAGTCTGATCTGCAACTACAGGAAACATCTGGTTGAGGTTATTGCGATTAATTTAGGGTTAAAACCTATTGAATGCAAGGGTGTACTTACTTATGCCTTGCTGTCCTGTGAATGTTTACATCTTATGGCCAATGAAAATATGACAACTTGTAAATGTTTGGGTTGAATTAGTTAATGCAGACTCTGGTTGTTCCTTCCTGTGATTTCCGGGAAGATCAGACCATGTTTTATGACCTATTTTGACAGAAAGGTAAGAAATTTCAAAGGGTGTACAAACTTTTTCCTGGGACTGTATGTTTTTATGTCTCTCTGAAGCTGGAAGGATTTACTTATCGTTCTAACTTATATTTATTTAAGCCAGTGCCGATAAATAACGTTTTCTTTTTCTGTATGGTGTTACTTTTCTGTACTCCTTGTATTTAACTCCTGTTGACTTCTCATTTCATCTCGTAACTTCCACTTCCACAGGCTCTGCATCCACTCAGTCCAGCGAGCCTGGCGGTGGTGGTGGCTCTCGTCTGAAGAGGACATGCCTGTGGCTGTGTGGCCTGGACAAGCCCCAGGGGGGCTCGTCCGCACCCCCTCCTCCCCCACCTGCCCCCACCATCGCCTCCCTGGAGGAGGACAGCTGCACCAGGGCCATGGTGGACGCCAACCTCATCATCTGCCTGTCTGTGGCCGTCTTCCTCATCGCCTACTGGGCATGAGGTCTGGGACAGTCTCATGAAGGACAATGCCACACCCATACAGAATAGCGACTGACAATGCCACATCCATACAGAATAGCGACTGTTCTATTCTGAAGACTGTTCTTTTCGGAAGTCGATCCCTTACTTTGAGGTGTTTTTCCTGGCGGATGGGGGGTATTCCAACTACATGGTTGTTAAGAGATGAAGTGTTGAAGTAAAGAAAGAGGTAAACATGCTAATAGGAAGCCTGCCCACATCATCTATTTAAGAAAATCAGGGATCCAGGCTCTCAGGCTCTTTTATTGGCTGATGTACTACTGAACCACCTACTTGGAATTACGCCTCAGGGTTAGTGGTGAAACTGCCGACATGAGATAGAAGAGGAATTTTATTTTATTTATGAGTTGTAAATGAGTAATGTGATAACGTTATGATTCTCCTTGAGGGAAGACGTGTTGAATTGTGAGAGGTAGATTGCCAGTGCAGTCTGGGAACAGCCTGAAGGTGGCGTAGCTGAACAAGTTTGTTCATTAATCATCATTTTTGTAAATAATGACTGTGAATGTGTCTGTGAAGAAAGTGTGTGTTAAGTATGAACTTTGTAATGTCATCATGTGCCAAAAGTAGGATTGATGACAGCACACTTTATTTATTACTTGGCAATCGTTATAAAATCAACACCCTTGTCAAAAGCATGATTAGCTTGCAGTTCACTGATTTACCTCAAACTTGAAGTGTACAAAGAGAAACAAACTGTGAAAAGATGGGGGCATAGGAACCATTTTCAGTGTCAAATTGCCACAATCTGTTCTTATGGATCTCAATACTTTATAAATGGATGATATATTGTGTTACATCTCCTATTTCATGTCCTACACCCTACCTCACAACTCCTCAAGTTGAAGGTACAGGGTCATTACTACGTAAATAATCACTGCTCTTAACAATACATCAAGTTCGCATGTATGGGTAGCCATGTTTCCATGTGTGAATACTTACAAGAGGAATCCCAAACAAAAGAACTGGAACTTTTCAGATCACGTTTTAATAGCAGTACAAAGTAGGCAATCATAACTTGAAAGACAGATTTTTTAAAATGGACTTCTTTCAAGCATTTTTACAGGTTAAATTGAATGTGCATAGAATTGGAAAAGATTAGTAAATAAAACACAGCTTTGGTCACTGTAATCCCTCACCATGACAACCTTAAAAAGATCAAAAAAGAAAGTGCAGTGAAAGTATGTAAGAAAACAACTCTTGATGTTATGTCTCTTGGCCATAACAAATAATGTCCATGATGGGATGTCCTTGAGGATACGATGCCCTCTTCCCTGGCACACCCAACACTAACCGTCAACATTCACACAAATGACACTTGGATGCAAACACACCATTTGCATGTCACCATTGTCCCATTGTAGGCAATATGGGTGCAAGTCAGCCAGTGTCCTCCTGACATTTTCTGTTGCCTCTGTCCTAAAAATCACCCCGCTGCCATGGGGAAAACAACATTTCTCCACTCTCAACTACTGGGGGCTTTCTCCCATTCCAGTTCCTGATTGCAAATGAGAGAATGACCTTTACATTTTCAAGACATTGAATAAAAACTTTGATCAGTGATGATGTTGAACCTCACATCATGAGGCGGGAGGCCACCAAAGAGGACAAGAGGAAAAACTTGCACACAATAAGTTGGACAAATTTTGAACACCAGAAAACAATCCTATTTTGTTTTTTACCTAGCCAGGGTACTCTATACATAATATTTAGACTTTTGATTGTCCTCAAACATGCCCATCAAGATAACACTTTCCTTTACGGTGACAGGGTTACAATGTATCGTCACAGCCGGTCTATGAGCAGCTGCCCCACTCGCTATTTGACCCATGCCTGAGGTTCCACAAGGGATGCTGTCTAGTGAGCGCAACCCATTCATTCTGAATGGCCTCTGCGCTCGCTCGACAGCGTTCCTTGAGCCCAGTACCACCCTTAAAAGTTGTGAGTTTTCTCTCTCGTCATATCCATAGAACTGCTCTAGTATCCTTCTAATAATAATTATTAGACACAGCTGAACCGTCGTGACAGATTTTATGTATATAACAACAACCCTACTATGTGGTTTTACGTATTGTTACATGTTGTATCATTGTACCTAATCAGGAAGATACATTTTAACACTATCACCGCAAAACAAAGTATTGTCCAGATCAAACACACACAAACATGCACTGTTAAGTTACTAAACCCTAAACCCCTTTGGCGTTTGGACGAAAAGTGAGTGAAACAATGATGTGGTATGTGACATTCTTTTGTTCAAATACTCATTGAAAATCACATTTCAAAGGTTAACTGATGCTTAACCAAAGCCACATTGTCAAAACAAATTGGACAGACACATGACTGGGAAAAAAAACTTCAAAGAGAACAATCTATATAATCAAATACTTAAATGTTTTATATTCAAGTGAAAAGAAAATACATTCACAATCACAAACTTTCATATTAGCCCGGTGCAGTATTTTGGGAACTAAATAAATTGCACTGAAAAATAAAATCCTATTCTTTTCCACCCTTTTGTACAAATATGACAAATATGACAAGATTCTCTACAGTGGCCACTGAAGATATTTTCCTTCTTTCCATAAAGGCTCCATATGCGTATGTCCTAAGCTCTACGGGGAGATGGAATGTATTAAAATGTGTGTCTGTGTGTGTGTCTGTGTGTGTGTCTGTGTGTGTGTCTGTGTGTGTCTGTGTGTGTGTGTCTGTGCGTGTGTATTCACAGTGTGTGTGTGTGTGTGTGTGTGTGTGTGTGTGTGTGTGTGTGTGTGTGTGTGTGTGTGTGTGTGTGTGTGTGTGTGTGTGTGTGTGTGTGTGTGTGTGTGTGTGTGTGTGTGTGTGTGTGTGTGTGTTAGGCATAACCAAAGAAGCAGACTATGGGGCATGTACTCACATTGCAGGTTAGCTTTTGCCTTTGGTCATCTTACTTTCATTTACCCACTTTAAAAACCCTCACATAAAAGGCACACATTAAAAACACAAAATGCACCACAACACAAAGTGGTGACATTTATATGAAAATGATATAATGCGTTAATAAGAGAAAAAGCCACTGGCAACATTCAATATCATTCATAATTCAATAAAAGTGTGTGTGTGTGTGTGTGTGTGTGTGTGTGTGTGTGTGTGTGTGTGTGTGTGCGTGCGTGCGTGCGTGCGTGCATGTGTGTGAGTGTGTGTGTGTAAGAGCAGAACACTTGAAGTAATACCTAGAATTACAGATATCAACAAAATTCACATCCATCAGAAAGGAATCCCAGATCCAGACGAAGTAGCAGCTTTGAAGGTCCTGTAGGTCCATGGCATCCTCAGAGCTGTAAGTATGTTACTGTGTGTGTGTGTGTGTGTGTGTGTGTGTGTGTGTGTGTGTGTGTGTGTGTGTGTGTGTGTGTGTGTGTGTGTGTGTGTGTGTGTGTGTACAGTGCAGCTTTTTACCAGCCCAGACCTCCTGCTGGGGCAGCAGACAATACAGTACACACTAGCGGGGTTGGCAAGTAAGATGAGTTCTATTCTGATGGCTTGTGGAAAGTAAGGAGTGTGATTGGCTAGACAGCCATGTCCGTCACAGGGCTGTGCTTTCTGGTTGGAGCTCAGGGTCTGGGGAAGGAGGGTCAGGGGCCGGAGCCTGGTCCATATTGATGTCGGGAATGAGGGCCCTCCCCATACTCTTCAGATCCCCTTCTGTTAGATCAATGACACAAGAATCAGGTCAGAGGGGCTATGTCACATAATGCATACCTCATTTTACAGTCCCCCATCTTTCCATAGCTCAAGTCCCAGTTCCACAGAAGAGGAATGTCAGTGAAGTCAGGTAACAGAGAATTCTCATCACAGCGCTGGATGGAATTCAGCCGCTAGATGACTTTGACTGAAATCCACTTTAAAGGGCTGTCCACGCCGGCAAGGAAAGCAGATTTTTCTGCGCTGCGGATTTTCGCTTTTTGGTGTGCGCAGAGTAATCAGAATACAAGCGTTTGTTAATTTGCGATTTTCGCTGTGAATATTTGTGCGGAAATTCCGTGCTGGTGTGGACAGGCCTTAAGCCTGACACTGCTTAGCGTCATTCTGAAAGCCAAAAGGTAGGGAACACTTACTTTGACAGATCACATACCGAAGTAGTGATAATATACTGTTTGTTTCAGCATGTACACCAATCCAAGAAACACACACACGACATGATGTATATTTTTTCGTGACCTGATAGTCACTAAGACAAAGTGGGCAATCACTGAAATTTGGAGTTCGATAGCTTAAATGTGTAGCGAGGGCAGTGAAAGTAAGTGTTCTCCACGTTCAAATACAAGAGCAGAAGAGAAACCTGTTTCATGAAGAGACAGTAGATGCATTTATCAAATGAAATAATCTTAAATACAGCCTCCACACATGGAAGTTTGGAGAATCCATGGAGTTGTTTTTGTAGTCCTGATAAACGTTTTAAATTTTTTATGTTAATTCAACTTTCAGGAAGCGAGATATAATGGAGATACGTATGATAATATGGATCTTCCTGGGAGTCCTCGCCTCTTGTCTCATGTGCTGAAAGGTGCTTCCTCACAGGATGCTTCCATGCAGTTAAGGGGTAGCAGGTTAGTGAGGCAGGGACTACTACTACATACTATAGCACAGGCAAGCGCTTACCAGACACCCACCCACCCACACACACACACACACACACACACACACACACACACACACACACACACACACACACACACACACACACACACACACACACACACACACACACACATAACACTGTGGCTCTGTCATCTCGCACAGTATAGTGAGGGCAGGTGGCATTAGTAGAAGCAGGGATGGCATCTCTCTCACAGGAATATATATCTCTCTCACTTTCATTCTCTGTCACATTCACATTCACTCTTTCTCTTGCAGCATCCTTCCCCATCTCTCTCTCTCTCTCTCTCTCTCTCTCTCTCTCTCTCTCTCTCTCTCACCCCCCCCCCACACCCACCCACACACACACACACTTTTTTCCAACACAGACATCCCCTTTGAAACACACCTCCTGTGCCCTCATTCACCCCATTCTCCATGCTCTCACACAGTACAGTCCACAGCAGTGTGCATGCATGCAGCCATTTGCTAAGCAGCCAGTGCTAACAACCCGCTTTCATCATTTCCTGCTTACCATGGCCCCTCCCTCTGGGCCTCGCCTCTGGAGGCCGCGCGACGGATCACACATCTGGAACATGGCAACAGTTCACACGTCACACCACATGCACTTCACACTCACTCATTCACTAACAGCAGGGGCAAATCGCACAGACAAGACAATCGCATACAGAGTACAACAGACAGACACAGGAGTGACATCTCACAGAGGGCATTTGCAGTGCAAAGGTGCAGGCAGTGGGGAGCTACTGGAGTTTAATCAGACAGCTGTTTATTTGTTTTTTGGTCCCCATGCTTAGAGCCACAAGGCACATCTCCG
Organism: Engraulis encrasicolus; assembly: GCF_034702125.1. Taxonomy (NCBI): domain Eukaryota; kingdom Metazoa; phylum Chordata; class Actinopteri; order Clupeiformes; family Engraulidae; genus Engraulis; species Engraulis encrasicolus. The sequence continues at coordinate 51,751,699 of NC_085858.1, read as the reverse complement.
GGGATACGACTGTTAAGTGTTACGGTTAGGAACGAGGGATCAGAGCAGGTGGAGATGGAGGGATGAGGACAGTGGCAGGGTGCGTGGGTGGAGGAGTGTTGTGGCTGGACTGCATGCAGGCTGATAGGCTGCGGTAGGTGTCATGTGCTAAGACCAGGGGGAATTTTTCGAAATGATGGAAAAGCGGGTGTGGAGGAGAGGAGGAGAGGGGAAAGTGTCTGGCTGGCACGGTGAGGCTTTTCCATGGTTGTTGGAAAGACAATGCAAAAAATCCCCCATTCCATAATGTCATCTGAGACAATGAAAATGCATGCAAATGTCTTGAAAGGGAAAGAAATAATGTTGTGTTATGGAGAGGGGACATCAGCTCTGCCCTCTCTAATATCCATATTTATTAACTTATAAAGGCCTACATCAGATTTCTCTGATGGAATGGACGAGTTAGAGTTAGACTCATTTGTCTTCAATTACAGAAAGATGGCAAGTTAAAGGAAAATTATTTTTGTACTCTGATGACCAGAACAAAGGTGGTTAAGAGCATGTGTGGTTTCTCAGAGCATTTCGCACTGATGATGACCATATGAGCGATGAGGAAAAGGAAATGACAATGCTGGTAGTCCCAATGCTGGTGTCTTCACAGATGCAACAGTACTACAATCAGTTTGATTCAAAGTAATGCTACTGTACATTATGATTGCCTGTACAGTTTATTATCCTAATGAACCAGCTTTATCCCTTTAATCTCTGCTTGAAGCTGATATTCTGAAGTTCTATGCATTCAGTTTGATTCTAAGACATGTTATGTTGTGAATACATAATTATAGACCCCTTTCACCCTAGAAGTTGCTACACAAAGAACTAAACAATCAGGTTTAATTCAATACAATGTTTCATTATGAAGACTACATTTTGTATTGTAACGAGTCTGTTTTTCAACTTCAGACATTGTACATTGTCAGTTTTTCGAGCAGCAAAATAAACCAGGTTGTGGTGTTCAATAGGCAGGGTGTTGTGTGTCAAATTGTGGCAGCACATTTCCTGCAGCTCGTGTAGGTCAATTGAACATCTCAACTCAGTGGCAGATTGAGAGACTGCAGAACTGAAAACATGCAGTTCCTCAGCTCCTCTACAATGTGTGTGTGTGTGCGTGCGTGTGTGTGTGCGCGTGCGTGGTGTGTGTGTGTGTCTACATGTCTGCCCATGCACGTTAATCTATTTGTGTCAGTGGGGCCACAGGAACTGGAAGTGGTCTGGTGCTGGTATGAGTTGGGAGTAGGATATGTGTGTTGCATGTGTTTCACATTTACAGTATGTTCAAATGGTGTGATTTATGCATGAGTGAATCTGTGTGTAATGTTGAAACGTATACACATGTGTTACACATACTGTGACTGTAAAAAATGTTGATACAAATCACTCAATGCCCAACAGCTACCATACCCCTAAACCCATCATGTCCTTAAGCATCATGCCACGACTTTCTCCTTACCTGTGATGATCTTGGAGGCTGAGCCTCCGCAGACTCCATTGGTGGGGGGGTTGGGTGGCGGAGGGACGTTGGGCCGCGCTCTGGGCCTGGGGGCCGGCTTGGGCCTGGGTAAGGAGCCTGTGTCGTGGGGAGGAGTGTCCGGTGGGGTGGGGGTGCTGGGAGACTCTGGCTCTGGTTCAGCAGCACCACCACCTCCACCTCCAACAACAGCAATACTACTAGGGGCCTGTGGGGGCTGAGGAGGCGGGTGGTTGGGGGCGTGCAGGGGCATCTGGGAGGTGGACTGGCGACGGGGCAAGGCTGTGGGCTGGGGGGAGGGTGCAGGTCCTGAGGAGTTGAGGTTGGGGTTGGGGTTAGGGGTTGGGGCGGGCCGGCATGGAGTGACTGATGGGGTGAAGGTGGAGGCAGTGGGTGCCGGCTGGGGCGTCGGGGTGCTGCTCTGTTGGGCTGGCTTGGGAGGAGCTGGAGCCTGCTTCTTTGTGCCTGTGAACCGGCAGGTGGACAAGGACAGACAGACAGACAGAGAGACAGACAGACCGACAGACAGCCAGGCAACAGACAGAACAAGATATGGAATACAAGCAAAAAAGACAGAAGAAAAGACAGACAGATATTACGTACTGGTAGAAATCACCTGTTTACTGTTTACAAAGAGGTCATTCTCTTGATGGCTTGTGAATAATGGCTTCTATTTATTTTCGTCTGCATCTATTTAGTCTCTCTAACCTGCACTATGATAATATACACATAATCTGTAGTAAAACAGAGATTAATATGAAGACTAAGATTTTTTTCCAACATTATCATTACACTGACACATCAGAAGATGCTCTGACCTCTACGATTGATGATGGGGCTGGGCCCTTTGGTGCCAGATGCTGGGGTTCCTGCGCTCAGCTGGTTGGGTGTCCCTCCAGTGGAGGCTCCCGTCCCTGGGGGTCCGTTCCTCTGGGGCTGCTGCGGAGTGGAGTTGGAGGAGTTGGAGCAGATGGAGGTCAGGCTCTCTCGGCTGCCCACGCTACAAGGCAAGGAGGAGACGAGGGGAGAGGAGGGGAGACAAGACACATGACAAAAACATACATCTACTGTATTGATATGACACAAGACAAAAACGCGACTTTGTCAAATCACATGCTTCACAAGGCAAACGGAGGTTAAGGGTCTCTGTTAGTTAAAAAACACTGTGCCTATGTGTAGTATAATGTACTGTGTGATGATATCATCATAGTATGGTGTCATCACTTCATGGACGGATGGCTTTAGGCTAAAAACACAAGCACACCGATACAAAGGTTACTGCTAGAGAAGAATCAGTACAAAGGGTTCAGGGCAAACATATTTAAACCCACGCATGTGAGTGGCAAACAATTAAGACGTGCTTCTTTGTAGCTCTTTGAGTGCCATGGACTTGAAAACGAGTCTTTTCAGAATGTATGGCACAGTGCCAAAGACTTGATATCAAGTCAATTGCGTTTTTTTATGGGGGGTGGGGCCTAACACGTTTATCTGGTATGTTTGTTGTTCACATGGACAAAGAACTCAATTTTTTATGGCTCTTGAAAAATCATTCAAATGTTGAAAAAAAAACAGGCAACCCCCCGGTCTGAATTTGAAAATGGCTGGCACTCAATGAGTTAATCACTCAGGGTCAGTCGGAGCCGGCAGGCAGGCAGGCAGGCAGGCAGAGAGCTACGTGGTCGTACAGCCATGGCATCGCAACACAGCTGGGCCAGCAGGATAGAGAAGTGACTCAGGCCGGGCTAAAGTGACCAGGCATGGCATGTGAGGAGGTCATGAGACACCAAACAGACACACACACACACACACACACACACACACACACACACACACACACACACACACACACACACACACACACACACACACACACACACACACACACACACACACACACACACACACACACACACACACACACACACAAAGGGAGAGAAGCACAGGCATACACGCAAACGCACAGGCTATATGAGTGAAGCAGGCAAACAGACAAACGCTACGGCAAGAGAAGCAGAGACTACAAGGGGCTAAATACAGTAGATGTGGATACCAGTGCCACGGTACAAGGAGGCAGCCAACGTATCAGCAGGATGAAGACTGGAGGAGGAGGAGGAGGAGGAGCAGGTGACCAAGATCATATCAGAGGACCAGGGTCATCTGAGACCCAGGAAATGACTGGTGAGAGAGTCAATAGATCACTGTGTGTAAACTTGCCATTCCGAATTAACTTGCCATTCCGAATTTCATGATTTTCCAGCCTTTAGGTGCATTCATTGGCATGTTGCAGGAGTGAATGTGGGTGCTTTGATGATTGCTCTTGTGACATATCAAAGAACGAATGATGAATGTTATTTCATGACAATTCAGGAAGAGGAACTGAAGAAAATCGATTATACTGTAGTTTACAGTACTTTAGACGTGTTCATGAGTTGGCCTCACCTTCTTGATTGGGTTGGTTGTTTTGATACGTGATACAGCCAGTGATATTAGAGCTTTATACCAGAAGTGGGCGTGTCTCAGACTACAGTGAACCAATGTAGCAAACTCTTGAGTAGCAGTAGGCTAGCATTAAGCGTGAAACATACGGTATATTGTGACATGAACTATTATGACACTGCGAAGCAACTTCAGACATTGCTATTTACTACTGACTTCCTGAGTCTTTGATTGTGTAATATATTGTTGGAGCACTGCTGAACTAGGAGCAGGATGCTTAAAAATAGTCTTAGATTTTGTTTCAGAATTAGCTAGCAAGGCTAATTTGTTGTCTATAAGACGGAGGTGTTGCCGCACAGTTTGTCCCCCTCAGTGCCATGAACTCACCACTTTGTTTACTAAATCAGTTCGGCGATGGGAGGCACAGTCATGGGCACACACATGGGCAGTCATGGGTGAGCGGTTTGGGCGTCAGACTTGCATCCCAGAGGTTGTCGGTTCGACTCCCGACCCGCCAGGTTGGTGGCGTGGGGGGAGTAATCAACCAGTGCTCTCCCCCATCCTCCTCCATGACTGAGGTACCCTGAGCATGGTACCGTCCCACCGCACTGCTCCCCATGGGGCGCCACTGAGGGCTGCCCCCTTGCACGGGTGAGGCATAAATGCAATTTCGTCGTGTGCAGTGTGCAGAGTTCACTTGTGTGCTGTGGAGTGCTGTGTCACAATGACAATGGGAGTTGGAGTTTCCCAATGGGCTTTCACTTTTCACTTTCAGTATGATACCACTGAGCTAAAAGATTGGTCCGATAGCCCAACGCTACTGCGCTGTATTGAGGCTTCGGGAGGGAGGTTTACTAACGTTCCATGTCACACTCTGCTAGTTGGCCTACGTTATACTCTCTTCCCTAAACCTCACTCCCATCCCGGGTCAACGGCACCACTGAGACAGAGGTGTTCTCGCGCAGTTCGTCCCCCTCAGGGCCGCGAACTCACCACCTCGTAAACTACATCGGTTCAGCGATGGGAGGCACAGTACGAGACCGCTGAGCTAAAGGGCCGTTCCGATACCCCAACGCTACCGCACTGTATTGGGGTTTCGGTAGGGAGGTTTACTAATGTTCTACGCCACACTCTGTTAGTTGGCTTCCGTTACATCTACCTGACTTAGAGTTTGACTTGGTGGATATATCACCCTTCTGCTTAATTTAACAAAATTCGAAGGTCAAGGATCGTAACCAAAATTGTTTTTTGGTACCAATTTACGTGATAGTACCATCATAAGCATGACATGACACTGTCACAACAGTGTCATAAAATTGTCATAAACATTATGCTAATGTCATAAGTGTTAGGACTTTTCAGTAAGTGTAATTTGGCTATTGTCATGACAAGTTGAAATTGGGCTGTCTTTATTATGACAACTTGATTTTAATCAAAGTGACATTACCAGAAGTTGCCTTTGTCATGACAACTTGAGATTAATCAAAATGGCATTACTAGACAATATCTTTGTCATGACAACTTGACAGTAATCAATGACATTACTAGAAATGGTCGTTGTCATGACAACTTCACATTAATCAGTATGACATTACCAGAGGTTATCTTTGTCATGACAACATTGGGAAAACATTTCCTTTTGTATAGGTGGATGGAGTTGCAGCTAACATTTGCTTACACTCTTCAATAAACAACAGTGTCACCTTATGATAACAGACAAATGACACTTTATGACAACATTACAATGACATAATGCTTATGACACTTTCATGACTGTTATGGCATTGTCATGTCACACTTATGACAGCACTGTCAACTGGAATTTTACCACTTTTGCTTTCACAACATCAGACTGACTCTGGGTTTTCAGATTTAGTTATTTAGCTCTAGAATGTTTTGGGGGGAGTGACAAAGGTTGGAGCTGGGGTGTTGGAGGTCGTGGATGAGTGACAGGGATGCTGCCAGCAGTAAGGGCCAAGCAGGACCTCCTTACCTGCCATCCTGCTCAGCAGACATCTGCTGCAGCTGCTGCTGAAGCCCTAACGCCCAAGCGGCCAGCGGGCCAGCCTGGCCACCCTCCCAGCCCAGAGGAGAGGCCTCGGCCTGGGCATGGCTGAGCTGCTGCTTGGCCTCTTCCTCCAGGGAGGGAGGGAACGGTTGCTGGAAGGGCAGCGAGAGCGAGGCAAGAGGATGTGGATGCTGCTGCTTTCTGACTGAGCTGCCGCTGGCTCTGCTGCGCTCTGCGGAGTGTTTGCTAGCAGCAGCAGGGCTACAGACGAGAGGTGGAGGAGGGAGAGAGTTGAGGAACAACACGCACACGCACACGCACGCACACACACGCACGCGCACACACACACACACACACGAGCGCGCGCACACACACACACCGGCACAGCACACCTCATGCAAACAGCACACACCCACTGTTGCATCACATCAAAACACACCCAGGAAGTGATAAGGGAGGACAGACAGGACACTTGAAGTGCTGGGACAGAGGAGGAGGAAAACGGTGAAGGAGTGAAGGTGACACACAACTACCAACTGCCATAACAGCAACACAGAAACAAGCACAGCACACAGACTCACATATAGGCATTGGGTTTGTGGAGAGCATTTATGAAAGAAATATTTGAAAGAGTGATTTATAAGCAAACTGGTAAGAAGACAAATCCAGAAGTTACTCAGACCCTTTAACGTAATTTTAGTACTATTTTAATGGTCCTTCTTGAACAAAGTATACATTGGACTGTAACCATACCTGCAATCATCATTGATCAGTAAATATATGCATTGTGGTATTACAATCAAAAAACACTAATGATAATATTTCAGAATGGAGATTTAGCTGAGTATGTCATATAAATCTTCACATTAGGGGTTTAACAATTATTGTCAATATTGGCTGCAGAAACTAGCGTCTGACTACCTTTGGTTCATGTGGCGCAGTGTAAAACAATCGCATGACTTTACAGCAGCTGAGTTACCGCATGACTACAAGGAACCTTCAACTTCGCAACCTTTGAACTGCTCTCAGATCTGACGCTTCAGATAATTTTAAAGGGGCAGCCGTAAAATAATGCTCTTTTGTCACTCGGGCCAAGATGTATCTAATCTGTTTGACAAATTGGCAAGGCCATTCATAATGAAAATAAACTAGCTTCATTATTCCGCATGGGTAGGGTGACCAGACGTCCCGGTTTGACCGGGACAGTCCCGGTTTGGAGTTGTGTGTCCCAGGTCCCGAGCAAACCCTCTCGGGACACAAATATGTCCCGGTTTTGGCCACCCACTACATTGCGCCATGTCTATTGGAGTAAATATATGGAAAAGATGTATGTTTACCGGCCACAATTAATGGCAGCCAGCGCTTGCACAGAAAGTCTGAAGGAGTCAGTTGCTATTTGTCATTCCTCCCTCTAAAATTGATTAGAATGCAGGAAATGGCATCTAAAAAGTACAAATTTTCCTGGGGGAGGACCCCCAGACCCGCCCGCCAAATATTGTCCTTCAGTCACGCACGAAGTGTCCCGGTTTCAGACTACAAAAATCTGGTCACCCTACGCATGGGTAATACTTTCTTTAAAAGGTTCACATATGGGTGTCATGTAACTGTCATAGGAATTACATGACCCAGGTCAGGAACATTAATGGCAAACTATTGATGCTTATTACTGTTGTCATAACCATCATTCGTTTTTTGTCATGACACCCAAACAATGTCAACTTGACATTCCCAAAACTGAACACATTATGGCAACAGTCATATGCATCAATAATGTGTCACGTCATTATTACGCCAATTTACATGACACCACTTGAAATGAAGTATAACCCATTATTGTTTGCTTTCACTGAATATTTTACAGTTGCCGTTGATGACACCACACTTCAGCGCTAACAGAATGTGGCTAAGCTTATGCTAACTAGCTAGGTAGCTAAGGTAGCTAACAGAATAACCAACGTTTTAAAAATCTCTCGTTAAGCCTGTAACTAATGTTTATGGTGGACCAAGGATGAGGGAAGGATGAATGTTTCTGAGATTAAGGACTGCTCTTAACAAAGCCACTGGGGTTACAAAACACCTCCATGTTTATTGTTATGGTTTCATTTAGTGTACAAGTGGTGGACACAATTAACACACAAATCCAAACAAAATCCCTTCCCCTCTTTCTCTCCCCCCTCCCTTCTACAGAGGTCAAAGAGGTCAAATCACACCAAAGGTCACACCAAGGTCAGACAGGGAAGGAGGAAGTGGAGGAGGAGGAGGAGGAGGAGGAGGAGGATGTGGATGTGGTGGTGGATGTGTCGAGGAGGAGGGGGGTCTCTCGCACTACTATGGACTCGTCTGCCACCGTGTACTTGGCCGACACACTGGTGGCTGTGGGGGGCTGCTGCTGGGAGTCCTGCCTGCGCAGCAGCCTGCTTGCGGATGACCCTGGCTGGGACGGGTACCTGTCTTTGCGGGGGCTCTCGCTGCCGCTGCCCTCCGACTGCCCTGTCAGGCTCCCCGGCCTCCTCCGCTCCAGGGGCGTCGCATCACTGCCATCCAGGGGACCCGGCGAGGTGGGGTGGAACGAAGGGGCCGCAAACTGGCCTGACACGTTGAAGTCCACATCTGAAATGGGAAAGTGGAGGGGCGGGGGGAAGGGAAGCAGGTGAGACACAGGATTTTTGTTTTACCCTGAAGACATGGCCAGTGTTATAAATTTGGTGTTAACTGAATGGCAATGACCAAGTCACAATGAATTACTAAAGGCCCTGTGTAATGCTGTATGTAGAAGTGTAGTAGTATGATAGTTCTGTCTTTTCAGGGACTTTTACAGCCTTTCACTGGTAGAGCAGCACACATTCTCACACAAATGTGTTGAGCATGAAGGTCCACATGTTAACAGGGATGAAACAAAATGACTATATCAGAGTAGGTGGAGAAATCTCTGCTACAACTTGTGACATTAACCGAACAGTTCGCGATTTGTGATGTCATCAATTACTTAGGCAACTTATCATGTGAACTGAATCATATCCTTTTTGTATTCAGGCATGGAAAGGACAGAAGTTTTTTATTTTTTAAATCCCTCCTCAGAAGAAGTGGGTGGACTGCGTACCCCTGCGTACCACGCCCACTACACCCCTGGATAGGATAATACAAAAGGATCATCACATTGGAAATCTGAGATCGAGAACATTGTGGGGTATGTTGTTGTCATATTGGTGTCTAATGGTTCTTAAATGAACTTCTAGCCATATTTTTGAGGCATTGAAAATGGTTCCTCTATGGCACCGTGCTGAAGAACCAGAACTAAACCCATTATCCTGCATTACAGTGGTGCTCAGGAAGAGACCAAGAATGATGTGACCATGATATGACCTGTATCACTGCCAATGCAGCACAATTAAATCCATATGTGTTTAATACCCAATTCCATATGTAAAGGTGAATCATATAATGTGTTGGGGATTAACCAGAGAATAAATTACTAAAATTTGAGTCAGGCGAAGAGGAGTCATACCATCAGGGAAAAACCAGTCAGCGTGTTGAATGATGGGCTCGATGATGGTAACCACATGGACAGAAGTGGCGGCTGCCATCTCAGCCAGAGACCTGAGCAGAGGGGAAGAGAGGACAGCACAGCATACAATAGTCACTTACCGAGACTCTGTGATGGCACACTGCAAGCAGAGGAAGGAAATAAACAGAAACAGAGAGGCACACACAAATACAAACAAACAATACCGCACGCGCACGCGCACGCGCACACGCACACACACACACACACACACACACACACACACACACACACACACACACACACACACACACACACACACACACACACACACACACACACACACACACACACACACACACACTGTGTGCCAATATAAAAAGCAATACAATCTGTTCTGACATATTTTGCATGTGCTCAAAAGAAGAGAGTCCTACCCTTCTGTTTTGGCCCAGAGCAGGTTGGGCCCCAGCACTATGGCAATGTTGCTTGGAGTCATCTTGTTGATGTCACTGTCTTGAGCAAGCTTGGACAAGAACTTGATCAAATACCTGAGGACACAAAATGACTCTTAATAAATTCACAGAGACACAGAGCACACCAACAACGCCAAACATCCGCACATAGACCCAGGAATGATTAATAACTCTTAATCAATGCAATACGACAGGGAGAGGACAAAAAAAACACATACTATGCACACACTGCAGGTCCAGAAATGTATCGGAAAATCCCTGCATGAACTCAGAAACGGGCTTGGACTGGTATTCTGGCATACAGGTCACTTCTTGGTGGGACAACAGTGCTACGGGTATGGTGCTGTAGTTTTTTGCTTTTTCAAAGTGAGTGGCCAACATATTAGAGATGGCTATGAAAAAATGCCTTGGCCTTTTTTTTTATCTCAGCCCTATTCACGAAGATAGTGTGGTTGTGAGCATGGTTGGCTGTGACATGGTTCTCACATCTGGTTTGCAGTTACTCGCCATGTGCCATTAAATAGAAGCACTTGACACCTAGACTGCTCTCTTGTCTTCATATCCAAACTGAAATTACACCACACAGAGCTGCTATTCATAAAAAGGAAGGAAAAAATAAACATTAGTGGTGTCAACAATGATCGATTCGGCGATCCGAATCGATCCGGGGCATGGACGATCCAGATCCAGATCCGGCAAGTTCCAGAATCAATCCGGCAATTTTTTTAAGTTTCAATTACTTCCTTGGATATTTCGGGAGCAAATGAATGTTAAATTAAATAAAAACAATTAAAAAAATTGAAAGACTGATACAGAAAACAGCCAATAAATTGTTGCTCAGTATCTGACTACTTGTATTTCCTCATCATGGCTGAACATTTGCTTTGCGTTCAGTAGAAATGTAATGCATTGCAATGCATTGTAGAATTGAATCGAATCGGATTGGATCTAATAGAATCGAATCGAATCGGATCTACTACCTCCCGAATCGTGATCGAATCGGATCGTGAGGGCAGTGCCGATCCACACCACTAATAAACATGAACCAGAAAGCGAGAGACACCTTCTGGATGGCAAAAAGGTTTTTTTTGCTTTCTTTCTTTTCGTGCTTCTCTTATTTCATGTTTCCAAGCTACTCTGGCGAAAGTGTTGGACAAGTCTCCCAATTTGAGACAAAGGGCCTCTCAAATCTCAACCAAAGGCACGACTAGATATGGATATGCATGCTAAAGCAATAGCACATGGTGCACTGTACATGCTGTCAGGAAGTTTTTGCTATGTGTTTCCACGTCGGAGAACCTGGGGATTATTCCAGGTACTATAGTATAGGCTGGATTTTGAGCACCAAAAAAGCCTTCAGCGTAAATGACATCCCTTTTTCAAGTCAATGTGTTCTTTGAATAGTTCTGTAACACAGCCAGGTAGGTGACTAAACCAGCACTCTGAAATAGCCCACTGGTTGTCATGAACACAATTGACCAAAAAACAAATTAATTGACTGGTATCTGCAGCAATGCACAGAGCAGGACTCATTTCAAATCAGTATTGTCAGCATTTCAGTTTGGTGCATATTGGGCTGTAGTAGTTGTGACATTATTTGTCCCGATGTGACACATTAGATGTCCTGTTTGCTGTAGTCAGGAGTTACCAACACAAATATAGAGGCAGTCTCCAGAGGAAATATGCATACATACCTAAAATTATTGTAGTTGTGCTTTGGCATTTTGTCACATGCCACCCATAGGGCTTGGAGCCGTGTGTCTGTGTCTGGAAAACTGCAGAGAGAGAGAGAGAGAGAGAGAGAGAGAGAGAGAGAGAGAGAGAGAGACAGACAGACAGACAGACAGAGACATAGAGTGACATTTAATATTAGATATAGCACTGCTCAAATCCAATATTTTTCAACATCTTTATCAAATGATTGCATATACTTTTTTTGTATAAACATGGTGTTGTGAGGAGGGGCAAGATACAGACAGCCAACCATGTGAGCTAATTTTTTGACCGACAGCACCGTTGAGTTGTGCACAGCCAGGGGAAAACAAAAAAGAAAACCCATGTATAAGAAATGCACACACTCAGATGAATTTCACGAGGAATGTCTTCAAGGAGTTTACCTTGAGGCTGAGATCCATTCATCATAAAGGTGAAAGGTCATGAGGGGCTCCGGCAGCTCCCTCAGGTAGGATTTCAGCGCTCCTGCAGGTCCCAGCGACGGTCCATAGAGTGGAGAAATACACACAGGAGAAGAGAGGAATGGAAAAGGGAAGACAAACGAGAAGAGAGACAGGGAAGAGGAGAGAGACAGAAGACAGATAAAATGAATGAGCAAAAGTTACAGCAGAACGTTTTTTTGAGATCCAAGGAGCAATGGAAACATCAGGCTTGTGGATTCGATCTGGGATTACAGCAGTAAGATTCATGGTCATTAGCAAACTTTACTAGATCACTACTATGGGGGAGCAAAGGCGATTTCACATGACAGTGCTATTTATTGCAATCAGTGAACTCAATGCAGTGTTTGATTATTTATGTGATTGTTACTGCTGAGAGGGGAAACGGCCCATGCCCACAACTGAAGTCAGCGTTGCTTTTTTTTTCCTTTTTTGCAGAGAGCATTTCCAAATCCCATCCTAACAAGCCATTAATGCGCCTCAAAGAAAAAGAAGAAGAAAAAGGCAGAGAGTGCCTGGCTTCTACAACCGATGTCTGGAGAAACCATTTACTATGCGGCTTGGTCCAACATCAGAAAGATGGTGAGTAGCCTACAACTTCACAGATGTTGCTGCTGCTGCCGCTCCAATTTATTTGCTACAGAGTGTTTGACAGGCCAGGCCGGTGGGGTGACGAGAGGCGGATCGTACCAGCGACGGCGTGGGGGTCAGAGTAGAAGTCCTCCAGCTGGGAAGTGGAACAGTCCAACGCCGCCTTCAACTTTTTCAGTTTGGAGGCTCCCGCTGCGATGCGGAAGAGGCCCTAGATGGAGCAGTTGTTAGAGGAACAAGCAGTTTGCACATTAGGCACGTCTCAATTTTAAATGAAATGTATTCATTTTCATTCAATGCAAAATAAAATGTAAAAGCAAGCCTTGTATTTCATTGAGGGCATGCACACTTGTACACACAATTTTGAAATGGAATTAGAGTAAAATTGAACAGCTGATGTGAGTGACAACATTATGCCCTTCATTGGATTGTACTTTACTTTTTTGTTATTTTCTATGCATTAAATGCATTTACTTTTGGCTCAGCATAATTGGTGTGTATGTTCTTTTCGATTGAACTTGGTTGAACTAGTAAATGAAGTGAGCCCAAGCACGCACACACGCACGCATGCACGCAGACACATGCACACACGCACACAGACACACGCAGGCAGGCACACACGCACGCACTTACGCAAGCACACACACGCACGCACGCACGCACGCACGCACGCACGCACGCACGCACACACACACACACACACACACACACACACACACACACACACACACACACACACACACACACACACACAGAGGGAGCTGTTTGGCACCTACAGTATCTGAGGATGTGTGAAGAGAGGGGAAATGACCTTTACCTTTCAGGTCTATATTTTAGATAGAAAACAGGAAGTGGCCTATTTGGTGGCCACTTTGAAGGTGAAAAAGTGGATCGCACTCGGGTTCTTGTTTTATTTTTTTTTATTTTTTTATTTACATAGCAGCAACAGTTCAAAGAAACTCCCGCACACTGACCATTTCGCTGTTCTTTCTTTAATAAACGACGTTTCGGTACTAGACCTTCATCAGGCAATCTCAGAGAGATTCATCAGGAGATTGCCTGATGAAGGTCTAGTACAGAAACGTCGTTTATTAAAGAAAGAACAGCGAAATGGTCAGTGTGCGGGAGTTTCTTTGAACTGTTGCTGAGTGACCCATGGTGCCATCTCCGACGCACCTGCCAGCTGAGGTGTGCGAAAAAAAGTCGAAGTTTTACATAGCAGCAGAAGTGTAGACAAACGTTTCGGCTGTTGCCTTCGTCAGTGTCTCCTATTTGGTGGCCACAAAACCAGTCCAGTATAGAGAGTTGTCCTTACACATTCTCTAGCTCTATATATAAATGTACTGTATACAATTATGTTGGTTTGGAAAACTGACATTAGGCGCTTCATTCTGTGTGTGTGTGTGTGCGCGCGCGTGCGTGCGTGCATGCGTGCGTGTGTGTCTGTGTCTGTTTTATGACCGTGGTCAATAGCAAGTCCTGAATCGAATCTGCCATTTTCAACTCTAGCCAGTCCAGATTTTATCACTAGGATGTCAGTATAAGTTTCTGGCTCAGACTACAAGGATTTAAGGCTTTGGAGCCTGGCTCAAATGTTACTCCAACCAAAAACCTAATTCCCCTATACCTCCTGAAACCCAACCCCCATGCACTGGGATTTTATATGACATCTCGACTTTGGTCATCATTTTTTATTCTTCACTTGACGTAAACACGACCCAGATGGACTTGACTCGTGTGTGTCTGGCCAAAAACATTACACGGTTGAACGCACAATGTGGAAGATCAAAAGAGGGCAGCGGGAAGCCTATTGAAACAATGTTATGGGCTGTGGTGAAGAAAGGAGAACTTTCCTGGACACACTAGACCAAAGAAACACAAACAGCTCAGACATCCCATGATGACTGTTGGTGAAGCCTATAAAACTAATATGTCTGGACAATCCATCCATTTGAATGCAGATAATTGGTTTTGTACTGTTGTGGTAGAATATAGAGTAAGATGTTCACCATATATCTCTCTATTTATGTATGAATACTCTTATTCAGCCATCTGTGCTGCTATGCATTGTGAGGAGCTGATCATTTGAATGTCTCTGTGTACATCTGTCAGCGCTATGTGGTTTTGTACTGAGTGCGTCCTGTAAGAGAATAAGTGCCGTATTGGCTTGAGTTCATCCATCACTACGCGTGACAAATTTTGCAGATAGATGTAATACTTCCTCCCTCATACACTGAGAGAGTTGCTTTAACATCTTTTAGATTGAATTTGATGCCAGAGGGTTGTAGCGTTGAATTAGTGTGCATATGCATATGTACTGTGTACTGTACTGTATAGTCAGGTTGGCCGTGGCTGGGTGAGCGTATAGACGCAGTAGCCTACAGTACCTCTTCCCTCATGCCTGTCTCCAGCAGCATCATGACGCAGGCCTCGATGGGCAGAGCGATGTCCCGGCCGTTACGCTTCAGGTGGTCCTCCAGAGGAGACCCGAACGCCGGCTGCTCCATCCAGGAATCTGGAGAGGAGAGGAGAGAGAGAGAGAGAGAGAGAGAGAGAGAGAGAGAGAGAGAGAGAGAGAGAGAGAGAGAAAAGAACGAGAACGAGAACAAACAATAGAGATTTAACTACTTATTTATTGTATCATTTCCACGTTTCACATCTTACAGCCACGTGAATAAAATCATGAAATCACCATGTGAAAGAGAGATACCTTCTCTTTCACTTCACGAGAAACAGAGAGAAAGAGGGAAGGAGAGAGAGAGAGAGAGAGAGAGAGAGAGAGAGAGAGAGAGAGAGAGAGAGAGAGAGAGAGAGAGATAGATAGAGAACAGAGGAGAAAGAGAAAACCTCACTGTCTTCCACGTAGTGCCGTGCCCAGCGGCCTGATATGAAAATGTTGAATTTCACTCGCCTGTGCTAATTGGTTTAACCACTGTACCTACAAACGATATATCAATTCCCAAAGCATTTGTGTGTTTTGGTCTTATGCAAGGATTAGTGATCGACTTTGACAAGAGCCACAAATAAACAAATCTCAATGGCTAATCTAAGTTAACAGCACTCCAATTCCCTTAAAAATAAACCACATTGCTCTACTACAGCAAAGTAATGGCTCTTTTCTACCTTCCTGTTGTTTCTGTTTATATCTGATGGATTAGTAGGAAATGGAAATAGTTGAGTGCAGTTTGTGTTTGGGAGGACTCCATATTGACTTGAAATCCTGTAATTGACATGGCTATTTAGGATGACAGTAAGACAGGAAGATATTAGGTTACATTGAAATGTTGTCAAGTTCACCAATTTAGTACCCCTGCACTGTATTTGACCTTTTTTTCTGGTAGTCACAATTCTGATATTTTATCGTCAATGTGTCCCAAAATGTAATAACTAGACTGGCACTGACAAGAATCTTTGCTGTCCATATCTATGAAATAGCAGGAGCCAGCTGCATGTTGTGTCTGGAAGACACCATATTGATTTTGAATGTTATGATTTGCACAGACAGCTGGAATGAGATGACAACAGGGGTGGGATATCGCATGTCAATGTTGAATTTAGAGCGTAGAAAGACAGCGTAGCCTGATATGCTATGGGTGGGAACCACCCTTGTGATTTTCTAGTCAGTGTGTTACAAAATGTAACTTCCCAGTAGACTGGCACTGACAAGAACCAAGGTCAGCACAATTCACTGGCAAGAGTACAATCAAGTTCCAACTTTCAATAGCAGGGATTAAAGCAAAAAAAAGTCATCTGACTGAACTTTTTTACCGGTTAGGCACCCGATCGAGAATCACTCCGTAACCCAACGAAAACCAATGTAGCCAGGCTCTGCCCTCATAACAAAACATACACTGGTTTTATGCAAGGAATGCAGCACTAGGCATAGGCAGACAGGGCAGTCGCCTAGAGCAGAATAGGCCTATGTCTTGAGGGCGCCAGTAATACCAAAAAGTGCCAAAAAATCAGAACTCAACCAACATAAAACTTTACACTTCACATTAACAATGAATATTCATTATACACTCAGTAGGCCTATATACACACTCAGTATGAATGTACCTGTAGGTAATAGATCAGATGTGCTCAATCACATGTAGGCCTACAGTGCTATGTTTACAGATGCCAATTTCTAAAAACAAAAAAAGGAAAGAGGGAAAGGGGGCAGGCCTAGGCCACCAGATCGACTAGAACTGGCCGAGAATGGAGGGATAATGGATACTATATCAGACTGCAAACACTGAACTGCAATTTGGGGCATGTTTTGGTTATTTCCACTTATTTCTACCCATTGTTTATTAATTGTTCACAACATTATGCAGAATGGATTCACAATGAGTGTTGATTCAAAGTGGTCTAGCTGATATCACAGAATTATTGACTTGGAATTGCAATGCTTGATACTGTGATCCCATTATGTTTTTTTTGTAGTAGTAAGCTTAGTAGTAGTAGGCTATATTTTGTCTTTCACATCAGAATGGGCAAACACTGTTCTGGTGAAAGCACTGGTGCGCATTGCTTGCAGTTGTATTTCTGACATTAAAAAAACAATGCACTTAGCAGAGGGAGAAAACTAGTTGCTGGTTATTTGTATGTTTTTCACTATTCATCCTGTTACAAATAACTTGTTGACGTTTACAAACAGGGTGCGGTAGTCTACCTCTTGTGTTCTACCGTTTTGAAAACCTATGGCTACCGGTACTTTTTTTTGCTTCTCGATGTGCGGTGCCAGGCACACGCTTACCATTGATTTAAAACACGTCCCCGATTCCTATAGTCCGGCAGCCAAAAGCCAAATATCAGCCGAACCCAGTTTCGTCTGATAAAGTTTTTTTCTTTGCAGTTTGTGGTTGCTTAAGGTGTACCTATTAAGATTCCAGACGATGCCCGGTGATATCCCTTGAGCATTTTCAGATATTGAGCCTTTTATGCTTGATGTGCTGCAGCCATAGATTACAACAGTGTTTGGCTCCCAATTCATGTTATGCTGACCAAATACCCTATACCATACTTATTTTGTGTTTGTTTACATGGTAGGATGTGTATAAGAACAGGTGGTGAGGTATGGACATCAGTGGGGGTGGGGTCATGCATGTTTGGGGGCGGGGCATTCACCCAAAAAGCCTGATTTTCCAAGTCGGAGACACAAAGGCCAACATTTCGCCAAACGTGGCTTTATATCTCATAGTGGGTTGTTTGGTTTTTCTGCTTGTAGTTGTCCAACACTTACCCATCTGGATAAGAGTGGGTGATGTGCCAATTTCTGATATTAACCCTTTCATGTTGATTTCGCTGCAGCCATAGCCCGCAAGCTTTTGACAGCTTCATAACTGCACTATGATTAACCATAGAGCATTCTGGGTGGTAGGCCTGCCGCATCAAAATGGAGAAAGTGTCCTCGTACCAAATACATTTTAGACAATAACTAGCTGTTTTTCAAGCAGAAATATGTAACATTTAGGCGAATATTGGTGGTGTCAGCTCAGACATACCCAGAAAGGATTACTAATTCAACACAGAATTTCACCATTTCATACATTGCTATTTACTCTTCCTATGCTGTTGTAACACAAAATAAAAATTGTAAGTAATAATTACACAAATTTTGGCTGATTATTTGTTTGCCTACAAAGTACATAATTTCAGTGGTGGTCGTATTAACATGGAAAGAGATAAAATTAAAAATGTAAATCCACAAAATGACATTGTAATTGACCTTTTTACCAGCCCATGCCATATCAGGGTGTGACACTGCGGCATCCTATTTTGGTATTGGTAAAGGCTTTGTTATCAAGACCCTAAAAGCTGGATATCCCTTGACATCAATTGGTAATGTGCTGGCACCATTCCAACAACTTTCCAGTGAGGCCACTAACTTTGTGTCGGCATGTTATGGCATTCCAGACAGTATCAGCATGTCACATACAAGGTTGGTGGTATGGGGAAAAAAGAATGGGAAAGGTCATTTTTCTTCACCTAACCTGGCTGCTCTTCCACCAACAACAGAGGCATTTATTGAGAATGTGAAAAGGGCTCATTTTCAAGCAATAATGTGGAGGACATAGTTCAGGTGGAGTGTGAACCAATCTCCTGAAGCATTTGGATGGAAGAAAGACCCATGCAACAAAGCACTGATACCAATAAGTGTTCCAGAAAATGTCAAAGTGGCACCAGACTACATTTTACAGATGATCAGATGTGGTTGCAAGAGTAAAAGCCCCTGCAATTCTAAGAAATGTAGCTGTGCTGTAAACAGTGTGCCTTGCACCATTTTCTGTGCATGTTTTCGGCTGGGATGCTGCCAAACCAATGTTGTGTGAGCTTTGTGTGTGTGTGTGTGTGTGTGTGTGTGTGTGTGTGTGTGTGTGTGTGTGTGTGTGTGTGTGTGTGTGTGTGTGTGTGTGTGTGTGTGTGTGTGTGTGTGTGTGTAGTGTATATAATGTAGGCTATAGGTGTTTTAGGTGTTAAGGACTCTGTATGTTGTATAGGTGTAGACAGGTCTTTCTGTGCGAATTTAAATGCATGTACATGTCTTATTTGATGGCTTTATGGACTTTTAAGTGATCATTTAATACCAGTCAGGATACACTGGATTGACTTAATTTTTTGACTCAACAGTATATATAGTGTATAGCTGTTTTCCTATGTTTAGACCTCTCTCTCTCTCTCTCTCTCTCTCTCTCTCTCTCTCTCTGAGCATGCGGTACTGTATGTTGCAGTGTATATAGGTCTTTCTGTGTAAATTTAAATGCATGTACAGATCTTATTTGATGGCTTTATGGATTTAAGTGATCATTCAATACCAGTCTGGATACACTGGATGTATGTCATTTCTTTACTCATCTTTTGGAACAACCAACAACTGCTCACCAGTTACCCCCACACTCTGTTGTTCTTTTTTTTTGGGGGGGGGTTCTTTTATGTTGGCTATTTGTGGTAGGCTACCTACCGGCGATGTTGTCATGTATGTTGTCATGATGTCACAATCCATTCCATACTTTACAGTCTTATTCTAAGCAATGTTGTGAATGTTTTTACTGAGGCATTTCTTGATTTGTCATTCATGACCTGATTTATATAACTAAATGCATAAAAATAGGCCGAAATCGCATTTTTTTAAGGTTATTAGCAGTATTTTCTCTGTACCTGGATAACAAAAGGAGATAGCCACAATTAACCACAGTAAATATTCTTGTATGTACAATATTAACAAAATAAAAAAGGAATTTTGAAGCTGGCATTTTCAGGTGGTCAGATTCATTGCATCAAAATATATGCAAATTAGTGCATATTTAATTAGATAATAGCCTAATTAGCATATTTAAACATAAAATATAGAAAACTTGTAATACATTTTTTTCTCCAATTCATACGAGTAATCATCTGATAAAGTTTCATATTGATATCTGCAAGTTAAAAAAATTACCCTATTCACCTACAGTGTCTCGCCTTATTTGTGGGATTGCTGTTATGAAAGGGTTAATTATCACCCCATATTGGGTTTGTTTCAATAAGGGCAGTGTTAAGGCAGTCCAATGTGAATGTTTTTCAGGTAATAGTAGCAATTTGGTACATTTTGTAACATTATTCACAGTAATATTAGGTGTCTTTAGTTTTTTGTCATAATTTGCATTTATGGGACAATAAAGGCTCAAAATCTGGAAATGCTCAAGGGATATCACCGGGCATCGTCTGAAATCTTGAAGACTTGCCTAAAATCTATCAGATAAAGCAAAAAAAAAAACTTTATCAAAGAAATCTGGGTTCAACCCCACGGCTCCCGGACTACTACACGCACTCGTGTTCTCTCCTACAAGCTGACACGACGCAAGCTGACACGACGCAAGCAGACACGACACAGTCACAGCCATACGTCTATCGTTTAACAAAAGTAACAGTTTCCCAAGCTTGTCGCGCAACTTTCTCGAATCAAGACAAATCACCCACCTATCAGTCCTGAGTGCGCAGATAACTGAACTCAAACGAAGCGTCCGAGAAGATGGGCACAGACGTTGAGCCACTCAAAAACAAGCACACACACAACTGTTGCTGCACACTATTCCAGTTAGCAAAAATAGTATCACACAGTAGCCTACAACAAGCCTTGAAAGTGAAACAAACACCAAAACGGCATTTATTGACCATGAGTCCACCCATCAGAACACTGCTTCCCAGAACAAGACGTGGCATAAAATATTGGCTCTGCCAGGGATAGCCTCCGTGACCCCTGTAAAATGCAACCCATTTTAACTTATTTCTTAAATATATATCGGCAACAACAAAGTTACTATGCTATGATTACAGATAAGACTGTAAATTGTCCGTTGTCAGAAAGACAACTAGAGCTAGTTCTACACGTAGCCAGTCAAACGCGCTAAACTTTGAGGATGAAACGCATGGTATTACGCATGGTATATCCTAGCTAGCTGCCAATGATAGCCATCCCATTGGGGCTATGAATAATGTTAGTAAAAGCCACAATGCTTAAAAGGAGAACCTTTCATGAAAAGGACATCATGCGCAGTCGAAGTAAACAATTCTTTTTTCTAACTATCTGCCACGGCAGGTGCAATGATAATGGAAACATGTGTCCTACCTTCTTCCAGCTATGCATTCCATGCATATGCATTATTAGCTCATATTGGAATATCAGTCCAACTTGTTTAATGATTGTCATTGCACTTTAAAGACATAGTATTACACTTATTTTCTTTTCTGCCACTAGCAACAATGTTGACTAATTGTTTTTTTTTAATCTCTCGCACTGCGCCACAACCGAATTGTTGACCGTTCGTGTACTTTTTTTTTTTTTTGAACACGGAAGAACAGGGGATGACGCAAAACTACTGAGTGAATCTGTTGTATGACACCACCGGTGGTGGAGTGTATAACTAAATCCGTACACCAAACACACCTCTCATCCCCTTCTCATGACCAGGAGTGCTCTCGATTTGAGTTCAGTTGGAAAGTAAATATTGTAAATTAATTGACATGAATTATAAGGACGGAAATCCGTCCAAACGAAAATCCAGTTGACGGAAATCCGTCATAGCGACGGAAAACTTTAATCCCTGCAATAGGCAATGAGCCTTTGACTTCATGGTCTAGTACCCAGAAAGACATAAGCCTACAAAGTATTTTTTTAGTGGGTTGTGCCTTCAAAAATGATGACATAATGGCAACACATGTTTTCATTTACTGACTGTTAAGCAGTCGGCCTGTACTGTAGGTTAATCATCCGCCTTGATTGCTCTCCTTAAGGGAGATTCACCAAGTCATATGTAAAACATCAAGCAGCTGTTTGACTGTTGTTACCTCCACCAAAGAGGTTATGTTTTCAGTCGTGTTGGTTTGTCTGTCTGTTTGTTCGTCTGACTGTTTGTTTGTCTGTTTGTCTGCCTGTCTGTCAGCAGGATACCTCATTAACTTACGAACGGATTTGGATGAAACTTTGTGGAGTTGTTGTAAATGACCAAACAAGTGCTTAGTTTTTGGTGGTGATCCAGATCACAAACCGGAACCAGGAATTTTTAAAAGATTCTTCACCATTGCGGGATAGGGCAAATTTTGACGTTCTAGCTTCTAATTCCACAAAAAGAAGGCAGAAAGATTAAAGAAATAGGGTGTAACACAGTCAAATGCGGAGGTCTGCACTCTCTGAGTGCATTTCTTGTTGTTGTTTGTTTTTAATATGTAGCTTGGGCCTGAGCCCAAACTGCTGTAAATGTTGCACAGAAAATCGTGTTAAGTACAATCTAACCAACCTGCCTTTTCTCAGCTATTCCTATGCCTGAGAAACCGATTCGCTAGACGCCTGTTGACCCACCCTCTGAGATCTTTCTGTCTATGGGGTCTGTGTACCAGACCAAAAGTGTTGTCTGCAAGCTCAGTGCGACAGCCAGGCTAAGGTTCACGAGCAAATGATGCGAGAAGGATCTGCTTCGCATCAGAACAGAAAAGGGAATTTAAGCGGAATGAATTGTCTTGTTAAGCAGCGTCACATTTCATTTCCCTTTTAATGATCACATTTGGCAAACGTCTCCCCACTCCGCTGCTCGCAGTAACAGACAGGGAGCTGGCATGCTCATCTGTGTGGTGTTTTATAAGACAAAGAATACCAGCAGCCGACCTCAGCAAATGCTTGTGAAACCAAACAGTTGGTTGTATGACTGCACATTAAAAATGCAGTGCTATTTCAACACTTCGAGAATATTCTGGAACCAAATACAATGTAGACAGTATTAAATCAACTCTCTTAAGTGTGAATTAACACTGCATTTTTTTAAACTGCAGCAGACCTCCGCAATACCAAGGCAAACAGTTGGTTGTACTGTACTACTGTGGCCCTTGATGATGACATTACCTTGCTGGGCCTGTATGTTTGGCAGGGCCTTTTCAATGACATCTAGTGACCGCCGATGGTAGTCAGCCTGAGCCTGGAGGAGCTGGAGCAGACGGGGAAACAACCACAGCAAAAAAACATCATTGTCAAGCGCATTTCACCAACCCAAGATGCAAACTGACCTAGATTCAACCTCAAAGTTCTGTCGAGTTCAATTCCTCTGTCAAGGTTTTTCAATTACATTTTTTTCTCAAAGTCAGACTTTTTCAAACTTAAAAGCATTACAGAGTTTCATACTCCTCTACAACCCCGTAATTTACTCCAAAACATGTACTTTTCCTCGCAGTCTGGTGAATACGTTATCCCCCGAAGGCCGGTAGAATGAAAAGCATATGGCATACCATGACATAATAGCGGGCATAGTCTCCTTCCTTTGAAAAGAAGTTGTACATGTCTGCAGCCAGTTGATCCTGTGTGGGGAATTGAGGATGATATCAGTTTCCTGTCAATTGTTTTAATACATTTCTCATGTGAAAATGAACTCCCTGACAGCCCCCTACTACGTATCCCAGCTTGTCCCTAAAGCAACAGATGGGTTTAAAAGTGTTGGCAAACGCAAGCGCATAAATGTTTCAATCTGTTACACATATATAAATTCACAATGTCTGACAGTGTTGCGTTGATAACGCATATTTGCACATTTTTTACTGCAAAACAGCCCGATGTAATAGAAACAACAGGCATACGATGTGTTTTTACGTCGTTCCGTTATGCTCGGGGCAATCCATCAACAAACAAGAACTGGTCCGATCGGTTACGGTGCCAACACTGTGCACAACATCAATAAAGCAGAAGTTCAGTGAGTCCCTAATGTCTCCCCTCCCCCTTACGAGGCAGTGTCAGTTGTATTTCATCTGGGAAGGTGGATGGCAAAGATCCAAGCCTAGATACTGAATCATTAAAAAAAAAACATCTGGGGTGTGGTGGCTCAGTGAGCGCTGGTCCATTAATCAGAAGACCCAGGTTTGTCTGGCTTACCAGCTTCACTGTCCTATCTCCAATAAAGGAAAGAAGCATCTCTGATCTGACTTGAAGTCTTATGCAAGATTAGTTTTTTTTCAAACGGAACCCGTGGACAGAAAAGGGATGGGGAAAGGGACAAAAAACACTGATCCAAAAATCACGAATCCCGGGTGACATTTCTGAACACAGACGATGGCGAGCGAACCCCCTTGTCTTTTCATGGCCGCCCGTGTCATAATGGCTGGCTTTGTCTGTGTGTGTCCGTTCATCAGATTCCTGAGAGGGTCATGAGGCCTCGGGGAGGAATGAGCCCATTGTCAACCTCTCCACACATACATAACTCTCCTCACACTCACATATGGGAGCGACACATATGGGAGCAGCTTTTTGAACTGTAACTTTTTCCAAATTATTTCAGTGATTTATCAACTTGAAAAAGGGTACATGCACTTCTGAATATGCTGAATGGCAAAGGAAATTCAAGTGATAGGTGCAAAGTGGTAGTGCCACCAATAAAGCTGCAAATCTGTAGTGAAAATGAGACATAACAACGCAGTCTCACATCCGTGGCGTGAATTCTTGACATTTCACCAGGTGAAAGAGTTGTAAAATGATGGGTTGGCTGAGACCATGAGAGACATTAAAACAGCTAAAACAGTGATGGGCAACCTGGTTTCACACTTTAACCTGGATCCATACTTTTCAGTGCCACATATTCCAAATGACTCTGGGTTTGACTGTCCAATTCAACCAGGTGATCATTCAACCAGGCAATCTCCTGGTTTGATTGCCTGATGAAGGTCTAGTACTGAAACGTCATTTATTAAAGAAAGAACAGCGAAATGGTCAGTGTGCGGGAGTTTCTTTAAGTTGTTTGACCCATGGGCGAAAAAAGTCGAAGTTGAACTGGACAGGTAAAACCAGGTCATTTGGAATATGTGGCACTTCTTAAACCATTATTATAGTAATTAATATGTTTATATTATATGTTTTTTCTTCTTCTTCTTTTTTTCTTTCTTTCATTTTAATGTATGGTGCTTAAATTAACATACAGATTTGTGTAGAACGTTTAACTGTGTGTGATTTTATTGTTGGACCCCAGAAAGAATAGCTGGGTCTGCGCCCAGCTAATGGGGATCCTACTAAACTAAACTAAACTAAACTAAACTAAACTAAACTAAACTAAACTAAACTAAACTAAACTAAACTAAACTAAACTAAACTAAACTAAACTAAACTAAATTAAACTAAACTAAACATGTGGCACTGGATTGTAAACTAATGAATCCAGGTTGCCCATTACTGCTTAAGAAAGCGAAAATGTGGGGTGTGTGATGGCTCAGTGGAATAAGACGTTGCACCATAACACTGGGGAGCCAAGTTTGATTCCGGGTTTGATTCATTTCCAGATGTTTTTTCTTTCTCTCTCCCACTCATCTCCTGTTACACTCTCTCACTGTCCTACTACCCCAATAAAGGCTAAAAAGTCCAACAAACATTAAAAAACAAATCTAAGACGTAATATTGATGCATACCTTGCATATCTCCACTTTGTTGAGGGCCTCGTCCACCTCATCTTTGGCCTTGGTCAAAATGGACTGGTTATTAGTATGACCAGACTTTATGGCCTGATAATGTCTAGGAAGAACAGGGATACAACCGTATGTACGCATTAGTCATGTGTATACACATACTGGGCACAGACTAAAATGTGCATGGTGAGGGGGAGTATAGATGAGAAGGTAAAGTTGGGCATTGAATGGCAGAGGTGGATGTGATAGTCAAGAAAAAGATGGAAAACAATGTCAACAACAAAAGATTCCTGGTAATCTTACCCTTAGACTAAGATTGCCATACCAATGTTTTGTGGCTGCAGCCATGGAATGTTGTGTTTGTGCAAGTGTGTGTGTGTGTGTGTGTGTGTGTGTGTGTGTGTGTGTGTGTGTGTGTGTGTGTGTGTGTGTGTGTGTGTGTGTGTGTGTGTGTGTGTGTGTGTGTGTGTGTGTGTGTGTGTGTGTGTGTGCGTGCGCGCGTGCGTGCGTAGGTTTCCAGCATTACCGGGCTTTGGCTGAGTCATAGTCGAGGACCAGCCTGGCTAACTGCTTCCTATTCCTTAATATGTTGGGAATGTCCACCTGCCGGCACAGAGAAAGGGCTATTGAGACAAGAGTAGGTATAGCAGCGCTGGGCAGAACTCAGGGGCCACCTGCATGGAGGTATGGAGAATGGACTGTTGAGACATGAGTATACCGTATGTATGACAGAGGGGTACAAAACTCAGGCCCACCCAGGGGCCACATGCTGCCCGCTGAGCAAGAACAGAGAAAGGGGTGTTGAAACTAGCAGTCATTGCACTGTAAAACATTGCAAGTCAGTTAAACTTCAAAAAGTAAGTTGCCTTACTGCCTTGTAAATTTGTAAGTTAACTCAACTTGAGACTCTGATTTCTGAGTTGCCGCAAATATAAGCTTCAAGTTGAGTTAACTAACAAACTTCACGCAGCAGGGCAACTTTTTAAGTTTAACTGGCTTGCAATGTTTCACAGTGTGGTTGAGACAAGAGCATGAATAGGATAGGGATGAGGGGCTCTTGTGTGTCTAAGACAGCATCCAGAGCAGGACTGACCTCTGCTAGCTGGTTCAGAGGATCCAGGATGTCTCTCTGGATCGTCACTTCATGTTCGCTCTGATCATACGCCAGCTTGTCTTCAGCCTCTCCGCACAAGTCCAGCATCTTACTACATACATACACACAAACATGCGTACACACGCAGACACGCACGCATGCACGCACACACACACACACACACCACACACACACAGACACACACATTAGCAGATAATTAACTTAACATGAAGGAACACACACACACACACACACACACACACACACACACACACACACACACACACACACACACACACACACACACACACACACACACACACACACACACACACACACACACACACACACACACACACACACACTAATGGCAAAGGAGTGGTAGGCCTTATCACTCCTGCTGGAATTCCTCAATGTGGTGGGGTCGTACACAGAGGGCGTTGTTAAGGTGCACAGGAATGCCCAGAGCCATTCACCATTCCTGGGCTAGCTCTCAGTCCATCTCCCTCATCATACCCTGGAGGTTCTCCAGGACAACTGGGCACCATCGACCCAAACAAACTCCACAAGCAGCCTGGCTAAATGGGAACTAAATGCTGCAGTATATTCATCATGCCATGTATTTTATATCATACTCACCAACCCTCCTGTCAGCTTGAGCTGCAGTAATGGTGGTCTGTTAAGGGCTACCTGAGGGCTACCCAAGGGCTACCTGTTCATTCAAAGCCATCTATTGTTGTCTTGACATTGTGTAAAATTCAAAGTTTATTTGAGAGAACTTTGATACTTCATCTTTGATGTAGTCATATACTGAAGCTATATAAACCACCATTTGAATACATGCTAGCACATCTACATATTCATTCCTGCACACATGTCCTTTTTACCTTTTTCTTTTTTTGTGCTTAATTTCCACTGGGATGAAGTAATTCTATTCTATTGTATTCTTCTCTACAGTCCGTTGCTCTGCTCTTCTTAACTCGTTTCCTATTTTATAGACCAAACAGACACCTTTCTCCCCTTACTATAAACAGTGAATAAAGACTTTGACAGTAGCTTCAGCGCTCCAAGCCATCTACAATGTCCCCTTTGGCTCTGAGAAACACAGCTTGTTTAGCCATTTGAGATATTTCCAGGTAATGGGGCCTGCTGGTTCTATCAGGACACGTGTGAAAAGAGAATGTGAAGACCACACAGAGGTATCAAAGCTCGACACGCCACCACAGACGAACAGACACTTACAGCGAGCGCAGTTACATGTATTTTCATTCCAAATAAAGACTTGAATCATTTATTTGAGAAACTCTTTGTTTATCTAGCATTTCGTGTCCGTGAATATTCTGGATGCAGAATGCTGATTCACACACATGAACTGAATGTTCTGGTACTCGTTTTAAACGGTAACTGAATATTCCATGCATGTAACGGCGCTCAGTATGTTGCTGAAAGTTAGAGGTTGGTATGAAGCTCCTACATCATGTGATCCAACTCACCCAATCAGAGACTCGTCTCCTAGGTGACCACTTCCATCCTTCATGGCCTGTGCCAGGCCTGTGAGCGGAAGCTTTTTCTGAAAAGTCAGAGACATTTTTTCTAGAAAGCACCAATAAAGTTTGCACTTCATAACACAAAATATGCATTGTGTTGGGCGTGTTGTTTTGTGAACGGGCTTAACTGAAAATTAACTGTATGGAGGTGTTGCTAGAAAAACTCCATCCCTTGTCACCAGATTAGTTATTGCACATTACGTCTAGTACAGTAAACCGGTAAGTTGCCTGTCTTTCGGCCTTACATGTCTTTTGTCCACATCAGCCCCAGCTTGACCCTGTAGGCACAGCTGCATCTTCTTATGGACGTTGTGTGAGACTGATCGCACATTTTCCATCCGACGTTCAATCTGTAGAAAATACAATGCACATAAGCACAAATGTAAATACACAGTCATGCTTACTAACTTATTCACACGCATGTTGCTCCGCCATCAGCCTAGCAGTTTTACAATGCACACTGTATGTATATGTACATAGCAAATTACCACAAATACATACTGTACAAACAAAGTAAAATGTACCTATACATATGCCCCATCAACACGCATGCATTGCACATGCACGCACACAGTCACGCACACACACACAAACACACACACACGCACAATCATAAAAAAATTCTGATGAAATCTGGATATACAGTATGGCAATGTGGCAAACGTGCACATGTGTTCATCAAATTCTGAGATCCATGCTGAAATCAGGCAAGACTTTGTGGGCAAGACTTTGGCTGCTCTGTATCCCATTTGCCCTGGCTTCTGAGTAGTGGGTTTGGAGGTGAGCAAGAGGCAGTGGTTTATATGGGCTTTTTGCCTTCATTGTGGATAGGACAGTGGTCATGATCATGATAGGAAGAGAGCAGGAGAGGGAGAGGGAGTTGTAGTAATAATTTTAATATCGGCAGACAAGCAACTCAGGTGGTAAGCACTGCAGATGAGAATAAAAGTATATATAAAAATAATATAATATAAGAATAGTAGAAGATTAAGAAAACTAAGATGAAACTAAAAATGTCACCACAGAGTAGGGTTGGGACGTGAGTAACCCAGACTGGACTCAAATGGACTGTAGGTCCCCATGGACAGACAAGCCCATTCTTGATATCAGCTCAATGCGCCACTTCACCCACCAGAACCAGTGATTTTTAAGGCAACCAATGACGCATCCATGATACTACCAAAAATACTGAATCAAACAAAGATAACGCAAAGCACGCCCACTCAATGCAAAAGCGCGTGCTCAAGTTGGGTCTCCTAAAGGGGCGTTGTCCCCTACTTCTTCTTCTCTTTTTGAGGTGTTTGCGCAAGACGTGCGCTACCGCCATCTACAGCGCTAAGGGGACTTAATTGATTCTCAACCTCAGGACTCCGAAGGTCTCCTAACCGAAGGTCTCCTAAAGGGGCGTTCACCCGACATAAAGTGGATACCGGAAAAGAAACAAAATGACGCTTCTTTGTTAGATCCACCTTCTTTGATACTACTGTGGCCAGTAAGTGCTGAAAGGCCTTCTTCTTGTTTCACGGAAGCATCTGGAAAAGTTATTGAAAATTCAACAAAACAGAAAACACCACAAGGACCTCTGTTGAAGTAGAGGACGCTTCGCCTTGCGCCTCTTTAAGGTTCAACGGATTTCAATGAATATTAAGTTTTGCGGTATGCAGCTGCGGTGAAGGATTTCTCTGGTAACATGATCTTGGTCATATCATTTCCATTTTCATTCCACAATGTACGTGTCAAAGCTAATGTATCTCAATAAGATGCAATAACATGCTCAGGCCCGGATTGCATGCATTTGATTATGTCCAGATTGCGCTGCAAGCAAGCGAGAGTTTTATGTGGGTTTGGCTGATACACAAACAGTCAAAAACACAGATATGAGCAGAACGCCTGTAGCCTCATGTGCACCATTCCACCAGTAGAACGCTGTAATACAGCCAGTGAAAATACTTGGTTACCATACACTGTAAAACATTGCAGCCAGTTAAACATAAAAGTAAGTTGCTCTGCTGCCTTAAGTTTGTAAGTTAACACAACTTGCGAAAGCCTCGAGTTGAGTTAAGCCTCGAGTTGAGTTAACTCATAAACTTAAGGCAGCAGGACAATTTTTTGTACGTTTCACTGGCTTGCAATGTTTTACATTGTAGCACTACAAAGTCTTCAAAAATACATTATGATTTTATTATTGATAGGCCTATTTTAGGAACAACAAAAATGTCTGAAGAGTTTGACGAATCACAATGAGCTTTATAACTTCTATATAGCATGGCAGTAAAACGATGCCACAAATAAATTTAAACTCTGTTCACGATAACAAAGTTGGTTCCTGTTGCGATTTGGTGCAACCTTCACCCACAACTAGCCAAGCGTGTCAACCAAGGCCTACTTTCACTCTGACATTTGGCACTGCACACTGGCTTCTCATGTCTGCCACGTGTCTCGGTGTCTGGCTGTCTTGTCTGTCAGGGCGTCTGTGTCTGTTGCCTGCTTCCTCCCTCCAGTAGTCTCAGAGAGACTCGGAAGCTGTTGCCGCCGAACTCCTAACCAAACCTCCCACCCCCATCACCACCAGTCCCCCATCACCACCAGGCCCCCAGCAAGCTGATTCAACCCACTGCTGATGTTTCCTACATGCAGGAAAGCCCTATTTTCGGCACAGCTGCATTCAATTCTGATATCCACTCCCACACGCATGCAAGCACGCACCCACGCAACCGTGCAAGCACGCGTGCACACACACACACACACACACACACACACACACACACACACACACACACACACACACACACACACACACACACACACACACACACACACACACACTACCACACCCACTCACACACACACACGCACACACTACACAGCAAATGGTCATAAAAGATATCCTTCACCTTGATTCATGTGGACAATTTAAGCTCTTTCCTATCTGCCAGGGTTGTGTTAAGCAGTGAGGGGAATCCCTATGCCAGGTGTCTGGGCTGAATTACGGCCCGCTGCCTCACATCAGCTGAGGGTGGATAACATTGGAGTCAGACTCCGACGTCTCCCTCAGGTAGCATGCAGCACAGGCAGCAGGGAGGAGGCCAGACAGGGCAACTGAGAAACCCATAGCACGCTTTTATCCATTTATGTATGAACACGACATGTGGATAAAAATAAAAACGCCATTGTGATAGTAGCATTTTAGAATCCCTACAATGGATATTTTTTACAACTGCAGTTTTATATAAAAAGAGACTTATAAACCTATGTTTAGGTGTAAATGAGAGGCCAAAACCATTGCATTTTCAAAAATATCCATATAGTGAAAAAGTGAAAGCCCATTGGGAAACTCCAACTCCCATTGTCATTGTGACACAGCACTCCACAGCACACAAGTGAACACTGCACACAACGAAATTGCATTTATGCCTCACCCGTGCAAGGGGGCAGCCCTCAGTGGCGCCCCATGGGGAGAAGTGCGGTGGGACGGTACCATGCTCAGGGTACCTCAGTCATGGAGGAGGATGGGGGAGAGCACTGGTTGATTACTCCCCCCACCAACCTGGCGGGTCGGGAGTCGAACCGGCAACCTCTGGGATGCAAGTCTGACGCCCTAACCGCTCACCCATGACTGCCCCTATATACTACGCGTGCCTCTAAGGGCCAGACTGCAGTTCCTCTATTGCTCAGCAGCTGTAGCACAGCAAGTGCGCCACATGTCCACTACAGGCTATTTTTGTGTATCTGTTGTGTCAGTGTGTATGCGTGCCTATGTTTGTGCGTATACCTGTGTTCACCTCTGCAAGACAGTGTGTGTGAGAGAGAGACCGTATGCAGGTATCAAGGTTATTGTAGTAAGCTACAGAAGTGAAACCCTCATTCTTAAAATTACTTACACAACAGGAACAAAAATGAGAAGCGTCAATAACTGGGGTATACATAGTCTTTCCTGAAGAAGCGAAATGCAGATCTAACATACAGTATAGTTGTGGGAAAGTGGCTTGGCCATTTCTATTTAGATACTTGCTTGCGTCTTCTGCTCGTGTCAGCAGATGTGAAAAGCAGTGATGGGAAATAGAAGCAGAAGTTAATTTAGAAACAGTATAGAGGAGGAAGATGAGATGCCACAGTTAAATAATAGCAAATAGCGGACCGTCAGTTTCCTAGCATTCATCACACTAGGATGTGAAGTTGGAGAAAAACCAAGGGGAAAAAAAAAACGCTGGACAGGGGATGAGGGATGGAATTCTTGACATGTTCAAACAGACCGGAGACCTGATACCCATGGGTCTGTCAAGAGTTATCCTTGCTATAACTGCACAAGGATGATTAAGAATGGCACGCTCCAGAGTAAAACAAATACAATTGGATTAACAGTCTTAATTCAACACTTAGAGTGAGTACTCTGGGACCAACTCTAGAACAGGGCTTTCAAACGGGAATTCACTGTGGGTCAAAATCAAAATCTGGGACTAAGTTATGGACCACCAAACTCAGTATTTACTCAAATATTGTGCATTTACACAGCCACAGGTCACAGGATAGACAAAATTTCACAAATACTCCAATTATATGGTAGTTCAAATGTGCCTGTTTCTGTTGTAATGTATGAATGGAAGAATCACTGTTGATTAACTTCACTGTTAGCTTCACTCTCATTAATCTTGTGAGATGTTTTCAAGTTTTATTATTAAGTTACTGTATATATCAATGGTATAGTGAGCCAACTGTGATACACAGTTGAAATTATCTTGCACGCCAAATTACACTGTGGGCCGGATTTGGTCCCCAGGCGTTGAGTTTGACACACCTGTTCTCAAGAAGATATAATGTTGTAAAATATTGAATTGTGTTGAATTAAAGTTCCCATGGCATGAAATTTACATGGTCCTTTGGTGCTTTGTATGGGTTTGCGGGGGTGTCAGGATGCTATATCCGCAATTTTTATCAAAATAATGCTGAAATGCGCCATTTAGGCCTCTTTGGTGAAAAGTCTCCTCTCCCAGTGCGTCGATCTGGTAATGATATGCAACAGGAGGGGGAGGGGGGCAGGAGGGGGAGTGTCGTTGATGAGCAGGGGCGGAGCCGCGGGCTAAAGCTGTGTTGTGGTGGTGGTACGGCAGGTTAGCTGTTACCTAGAGTTAGCAATTTGCCCTAGTTAGCAATGGCATGTCCAGCACCTGATGGAACTTACTCTCGCTTGTTTTGACCCAAAGATTAAACATACTATTGCCTACCTGCTCATGGGCTTCAGCGCAGGATGCCTCAGAAGGGTGAGTTTGAAATGTTATGTCTGCAATTTCAATTTGTTGAATGGGTAGTTCTGAGCACTGTTGCTTGCTAGTGAGTTTGTAATTACAGCAGCAATCATTCACCACGCAATGACCTGGCAAGTCACCATCATAAATTATAATATTATTTTTTTTAACTTATGAGCAAACAACCCCATTTGATGCGTGTGTGATGCACGTTACTGGCATCGCAACTGTCCCCCTCTAAAACCCAGCAACGTTCTCAGTGTGGATGGTTTAGCATGCAATTGCAAGTCCTTCCCCTTTGTAATGTTATGATGCAACACAAATGTGGTAAACAATGTTATAAATGAACGAGGGGTAGTTGTCAGGTTATAGTAGACTTTTACACCTTTGTTTACAACATTGTTCTGTTTCACCACTGCCATGCTTATCATGCATCACAAATCTGTTTGAGGAGGGTGGTGTATTACATGACAAAAAGGGTACTCTATACTAGTTTATGATGTATGCACTTCCTCTCACCATCGGCTGATCATAAAATGTGTCTACATACAACTTGGTGCATTTGAACAGCACCCTGTGCACTGTCTGTGCTGGAGAATAGCCAGCTTTCCTTTGTCCAATAGCCTACATGGCATTCTAAAAATGCATCCATTATGTCTTGTATTCCAGTGATCCCCAACCTTTTTTGCCCTGTGTACCCCCTAATTAATTTAGTCATATCATGAGTACCCCCCTCCTTCATGCTCTATATCAGGGTGGGCAACTCTCATGAAGGAGGGCCACATTTTTTTCATTGGAACATTGGAGGGCCAGATGACTGCGGATCTGACTGCAGCTTGCAGATTCAAGGTGCAGTTGGTTTGCTCAGTGGCCGCCGAAAAAAGTTTGGAAGCAATGAGTGTTCTCTGTCAGCCAACAGTGTAATTTTAACAGATTGTTCATTATAATTTATAAGTATGGTTTATCTATGGGCTGCACTTAGTAAGGAGGCGGGCCGCATGTGGCCCCCAGTTGCCCATCCCTGCTCTATATGATCCTCTATACCAATGTGAGTGCACTCCATACATTTGTTAGTATCACATTTTCCACGTACCCCTGGTTGGGAAACACTGTTTGTATACAATGGGTGAAATAGTCCATGCTCTGTTGACATCATATTTATCCATAGTTGCCAGTTAAGTTTCCATTGTGAAAATTGCATCATCTCATGTTTACCTGAGAGTAACCTGGCTATCAGTGTCAGAAAACTGCTTTTTTTTGTAATAAGGTTAGATGCTAGTGTGGAAACTGAGACAATGCCCACAGAAAGAGATAACATTATGCTGCCTAGCTCAGGTCGCATTACTTTCATTTGACACCATCTGTGCATATAAGAGCAAACTTGCGCCATGTCTTATCTTTATCAGATCACTATAACTTGGAGAGAAGGCAGGAGAGCCACAACGCATGCTGGAACTTTTTGTACAGAGTTTCAAGATCACCATAAGCGGCCAATTCAATTATGCAGACAGTGTGAAGACAGTGTGCAAATTTTATTTACAACAGCATCAAGAATATTAAATTGGAACATGTGAATATTTTATGGAAGGCAAAATATTGTACTGAAAGAAGAACAGCAATAACAGTCTCTGTAACCATCTTTTCTATTTTTCCAGCCGTTTCAGGCATTTGTCCATCAGTGATTCGAGTGTCGTCTTGCATATCCATGCCGAGTTCCCCGATGAAGACGCTGGAACCTCGATACAAGGCTGGCGGTGACCTCCTCTGGCTGGCTCGTCTGAACTGTGCTGACTTGTCTTCTAGGGCACCAACATTGCATCAGTCACAGGGTTTCCGAAGACCTTTCCACACAAAGCCTACAGGACAAGCAAAATATTGTTCAGAATGCTATGTCATTTTGGAATTATTGAAGTAACACTATTAAAATGTTATGTCAGAATTAGTTTAACTGAATTCTTTTCAAATCTTACCAAAGGTTGGATTAGCTTTTGATGTTTGCCGGTGGTTGGTGTGCATTTTCATTCTAGAGGACAGCCATCTGTAAGAAGCGTCTGCAAGTACAAAAGACAATGTGTGAACAGAGTGTCCCTCTTATTTTTCAGTTGGTCAAGATGGTGAGGGTTAGCCAGTTTCAAAGACAAACCTTGTTATTGTCATTGGAAAGGATATGAAGGGTTCCTTCCTAAAACACTGCAAGAGCCATTTCATACTAATGCCATGAATTGTATTGTATAGTTATAATAATTACATCAAGTCAAGTATCACCTGAAACCGTGTGTGTGTGTGTGTGTGTGTGTGTGTGTGTGTGTGTGACATTGCCTTGTAAAGCAAATATAGACATCTCAACAGAAGAGTGTTTTCAGGGGGCATAGTCAAGGTATCCACTCCATTATCCAAACTCATGTCTTCTACTTGGGCTTGTGGCCCAACAACCTACCTAGCATCCATGGAGAAAATAAGTTTCCCTGCTATGCACAACAACTAATCAGAAAATGACATTTGAATTGATATTTTGTGAGTTGTTTAATTGCCCATCTATCAGCATACCACATCATATTTTACAAGGTCACAAGCACAAAGGAGGATGGGAGTTTGGATAGTGGAAAGGAAACAAGGTAGGCCTACACGTTTTGCCATTTAGTGTAATCCTGCTATAAAAAAGAAAAACAAAAAATCAGGCGCTAGAACAACAAGATCCATCTTCTCACCTACACAGCATATAAGGAAAGACAACATTCTTTGCAGCAACTTGTTCCAGTTAGACAGATGCTGAGGCACTCAAGGTTGCATTTTTTTTACTTTTTTATTTGGCTACAATGCTTACGCGTTTCGGCCTTATGGCCTTCAGGGCGTATAAATTGCAACCTTTAGTGCCTCTGCATCTGTCTACCTGGACCAAGTTTGAGAGCCCCTACACTGATGAGCACCAAGGAAAAAGGTGAAGATCCAGAGCACTCAAATTACAGATACCTGCTTGTATGTGATTCTTTGGAGCAAATTGGATGATGACTGAATGGGAAGACTCCAACGTAGTGGTGATGGAGTTTTGCTTCATCATGTTGCCTTCTTCTACTCATCATGACCGTCTGTAACAGGAAACTTCTGAAGATGAGAATTGCGGCCATTAGGAAAAAATACAGTATATAACTTTCCATGATCCACAATAAGCCTCTCAAATTCTATACAAGAAAATTGTCTGAGTCAGAACAGAGACATAAATGTCAAGGAAACATAAACCCAATATTCGACTGCATCTGGCTTTCCAAGCTATTCACGGATAGGAATGAAAAAATGACAGACAGTGGGAGCAGGTTGCATAGCTACTCACACGTAACTCCACAGCTGCCTGCACTGGAGCAAGGTAAGCTAGACAAGTGATCCGACTGCTGTATTCTGTGTACCTACCAGAGGTTACGCCAAATTTGTTATATGATGAAAACAAAAACGCAATCAAATGCCGTCACAACCACTAAATAGCAGCCTGTATCAACTGCTTGAAGTCTGTGTTGGATGTGTCAGCTGAGTTCGTGCAGCCACGCACACTGAGTAATTACCGTAATAGAACCCAAATCGAATCAAAGGCTTGCCTGGTCAATATGCTATGTTATGAGTTTGGTGTGTAGTCACAACTGGGCTTTCCAAACATACGGTTAGTTCGAACACCTGTTAGCTCAAGTTATAACATCCCTAGGTGAAACTACGAACAACCAGTCTCCATGAAAATGAACGGTGGCAGATGGACACTCCCAACGGAGATCACTCCGGGACGTGTAGCCCCAGGTGGTTTTATCACTCCCAGACGTTCGATCCCACCCGAATATATTTCACGTATTATCACTGCCACATACAAGCAATTTAGGATTAGGTTTAGAGTTAGGGTTAGGTGTAGGGTTAAGTTTAGGGTTATAAACAAAAAAAACTAACATCAAAAAGATAACTAGCTCCGTTATATGGCGGTGGGCTCGATAGTCTGGCTAGTGGGAGCGTGCCGACCGGGGAGCGATTGGGGTTGGGAGCGACAGTCTGGGAATCGAAATGAATATGTACCGCACCACCACAGCCAACAAAAAGGGTTTCCTAATTAATCGTGTTTTCACCAACAACGTTTAAAATGCCCTGTTTTCAACCACAGGACCCTCCTTGGTCAACCAACGAAATGTTGAGCAATTTGGTCTTGTTAAATTGGCGTGTAATAGAATAATTGTCAACATCACATTCCTTGTTAGCTAGCTAGCTGGATGCCTGTGTTATTTGACTGCAGGTGGGCTAACATAGCCGCTCGCCCGGTCGTCAAGGTTTCATTTCCATCGAAACCATTTAGTAAATTGTGCTCATGCTTGATGTATATGTAAGTTCAAAAGACCATGGTTATATTTTACAGTCGATTTCCCAAGAAAAACTAGACAGAGTATGGCTATTGCTTTTGGTACAGTGTAGCTTTCTTGGCTAATGTATGGTTTTTCCCCACTTCACAGCTAATACTGCAGGCTAGTTAGCCATGACACTGTAATACAGACTGGAAGCTTTTCATGACTTACTTGTTCAGGAGGCTTGGTGGTATTGATCCAGACTTCAGCGTCAGGTGTTAGCCATAACTTGCTCTGTATTGTCCCAGATTGTGAAAGCATTTGTCCGGAAAATGTTCCCTCAGACATTGAACCAGTACATATGTGGTGTTCTGCTGGTATTTATAGAGTTTTCAAATGAATGGGCGGGCTAGTGGGTGGAGAGAGGGCGTGGACGAGTTGAGAGCGAACGAGGGCATGACGTCATCTCGGGCACACACGAGCTTTGCGTCAATTGGATGCTGTGTCAGAGTTTGTTTACAAACTGGGAGGAACCTCCAGCACAGCTCTGTGTACACAGTAACACATTGCAAACCACTGGGATGGCTTCAGGAGGTCAGAGTAACTCATTTTAAGGCCCCAAAACATCATAAGGTCAAAATTTCATGCCATGGGCACTTTAAGTGTTGGTTTACTGTAATGATGTATTTATACTGTGTTGTTGCTGTGGCCTTGTTCCAATCTGTATCCTTCAACCAGGTCATCAAACTCACAGTAGGGGCCTTGCTTAAGGGGACCCAGGAAATGAAAAGTCACATGACCAACGGCCAACTTGACTCATGGGGGTGAGGGAGGGGCCGTACTGCAGTAAAGAGCAGCTTATAAACCTTCAGCCTCGCTCCCTCTCTCTTTTGCAAGGCCGTTTATATGGGCTCTTGATTCTCTTTCCACCAGTGTGTTTCAACATAGTTCGAGATCACAGACAGATAGCAAGCTAAAGAGATAGTCTCCTCCCCCAAGACCTGCACTACACAGCACTGCAGCACTCCGCTGGGCCCTGCTGAGAGTGAAGTGTGCATCGTAGGCAGGTGGAGACGGATGGTACACGTGAAGAAGGGAGAGGGAGACGGCATAAGACAAGCTGCATCCATCCATACATACACTCAGGACTGCTGGCAGCTTTGGTCAGGCCCGGGACAAAGTCCTCTGAAAGGGCCCCCCCTGCCCAATAGATGCAATGTAATGAGTAACCAATTCTGGGCCCCATCTCGCCTTGTGCCGGGACAACTGTTCCCTTTGTCCTCTCCTGCCGGCACCCCTGCATACATTACATACGGTATCTACTCACAGCTCAACCCCCCCGCCCCCTCATTGCACATCACAGCACACAGCATAGCGCTCGTTCTACACAGTCTATCACAGTCAATCATTTAGCTGGATTTAGTGCAGGCTTTCTGGGTTGTGAGCTTGGTGTGATACAGTCAGGACCTTTTACGTCAAGGAAAAAATGCTACATGGGCAGAACCAGAGATTCTTCCACAGCTGTGTGGAAATCAGATGAATTATGCTCCAGGTTTTAGGGTGGATGATATCAGACTGACTCGTGTTACTATTTTAGGGAGTTAATGTTTTTCTTTCTGCCTGGCAGCCGAAATGTGAACCACAAAACAACATTTGACTGGAAAACTCACTGAAAAACAGGAGGCAAATCACATAATTTAAATAAATAATAACAATAAACTCTCAGAATGGAAAACTCCCTCAAGAAAGATGACAAATTACATAATTTAAATAAAAATATACAACACTCAAGAGTGGAAAACCCCCTCCAATGCAGACACATCTCATCTTCAAATCATTTGTTCTCTTTGTGATAGCTTTTTGAAAGCGATTTGTGACAGTTGATCCATGGAGAATAGGGCCAACTAACTTCCTCTTTTTGGCTTAACTGTAAAAGCGGACATATTGAACAGTCTACAAGCCAAAGCTCTCAGCTACCTCAGTATTAGTTTGAATATACAGTACATATGTGGGTAGACAGGGCTAGACTGGAGTAGACCAGAAAAATAGGTTCGGCATTTTGTGCAACGACTTCTAAATTGTTAGCCAGTCTCTGAGAAAATGCAAAAAAATCCAACAACATTGGCACCTGACGACTGTCAGCCCACTAGCCAGATGACTAGTCCAGCCCTGTGTGTACGGATGGCAGAAAGTGCCTGCATGTATTTCTATTGGCCGTAGCACTGTTCTGAGGTGCACCTGTGTGTGGACGCAACTACAGAAGTGCACCTCAGCCAGCCCTCTCCTTGGAGCATTCCATTCCAGCGCGAGTGTAGTGCAGGCCGTCATAAAAAAGGGGAGTGCGCACAGGAATGTCTAGCAAGCTGCAATGATGTCCGAGCAAAGTCCAATTGACACGCACACGCACACGCACACGCGCACACACACACACACACACACACACGCATACACACACACACACACACACACGCACACACACACACACACACACACACACACACACACACACACACACACACACACACACACGCACACACACACGCACGCACACACACACGCACACACACGTGAGGCAAAGGCAGAGCAAGATTAAGGTACTGGAGAGAGCAGTGCAGGACAGTGCAGCGCAGTGCAGTACAGCTGACAAGTAATTGCTCTGACAGGAGTCTGATGATGCAATGAGTTGCTGAATAAGATGTCATAACTTCAATTCCCAGTTCAGCACACTTACAGTACAGCACTACACCCAGCACCTTGGCTTTTAATTCACACTGACCCAGCCAATGTGAAGAATAACAAGCAAGGCTGTGCTAGTAGTTTGTTGCCTGGTTGGCACTGTAAAATCGCAGGATTAATTCAACACTTAGAGAGTTGTTTTTACATCTACCAGGTATTTGGTTCCAGAGTTCTCTGTATGTGTTGAATTAACACTCCGCTTTTTACTGTGTGGGATAGCGTTTCTGTCACGGTTGGTTAGCAGACAGGGCAGATGTAATCAAGCAGGTCGATGACATCACAGTCAAAACATAACGATGTCAACGTGTTCTGACATTCAATACCGTACGCACGTCTGTGGTGTTTGGACTGTAAACTTGTCCTCTATTTTGTACATCAAGGACACAGTATACCGTAAAGACATAATGCATGCTGATTGAAAGCCCAGTAAAAGTGAAAACGGTATTTGGGTTGGTAATGTGATATACTGGAGTATTGTCTGTACAAACGTGGGACAATTGTGCAGCTATTGGGCTTAGCTGATTTTCAGCTTTGAAATCACACAGAGTAAAAATACAGTATTAATTTAGCGGTATTAACAGTTAAAACTCTGGGACCAAATAGACCAGAAAATCTTAAATATACTCCTCAAGCAACACTGCCTTTTTAAATGTGTAAGTTCTGCTCATGGCTTCTTGGGCCTACTCCTGACAGGCCTGGACACAGAAGGCACGTCTATAACATGTTCACCATGTTGGCAGCAAAGTTTACCTGCAAAATGTACCTTATGCGCACAGTACTGTGTGCTGACATTTCCTGGGCATTTAGGGGCAACAGTGATATACACAAACACATCTGCTATTTTCCAGTGATAATTCAAAACTTAGAGAGTTGAAATGAACACTACTCTGGTCCTATCTTCTAAGTGTGGAATTAACACTGAATAATTTGGTGTGTATATACATGGGGATTTATGTAATTCCTCAGTGTCTATATGGGAGGAGAAAGAAGAACAAGGTCACCTGCAGGAGATCATCGCTCAGGACTTCAGTCTTCTCAGCTCTGTGGGAGACACAAAAACACAGAAATCATGAGGACAGCCACATACATAAGCAATAACAATACAGTGAGCTGTAACACAGTAAAAATACAGTGTATATGCCTATTTAACACGTAGAGAGTCGATTTAACATCTTATAAAGTCCCAGAATACTCTCTCTATGTGTTGAGTTAACACTGCATTGTTTA
Organism: Engraulis encrasicolus; assembly: GCF_034702125.1. Taxonomy (NCBI): domain Eukaryota; kingdom Metazoa; phylum Chordata; class Actinopteri; order Clupeiformes; family Engraulidae; genus Engraulis; species Engraulis encrasicolus. The sequence goes on along the minus strand of NC_085858.1, from coordinate 51,709,958 downwards.
CTACGTCCACACCAAACCATGCCTCATACAGCCTTGCCTTGCACTGTGGCACAATAATGATCAGTGTTTGCAGAGCACACAGGTGTGAAAGTGGGCAGTGAACTGAGGGGTCAATATCATACCTGATGTCGTAATGTAATCCGACTCCGAGGACGTTAAAAAGAGCTCATTGATCTGTGAGTATTACGGTGACCTTCAGCTCTGTTCAGGAGATCTATATCTGCTTTTGTTTGTTCACTTTATTGATCCGCTGTATCTTTTAATGGTTGTCATGTGAACACTCTCAATTCCAGCCAAAAAAACCTCCACCCCCCCATAAAAAAACAACAAAAACAATTGGTCCACAACTGTGCACACATACTCTGTGCTATTTACACTCTGTACATAAGATAATAAAGATGGGAAAATATGTAGCGTAAACTCTCTCGAACTCACTTCCTGTCCTCAGCATTCCGGACTGCTTGTTATGGCAACAACTTGGGAAGAGTCCAAGAGGGAGAGAGCCGAGTTAGGAATGAGGGTAATGGTGGT
>NC_085858.1:51651927-51704427 GCF_034702125.1 Engraulis encrasicolus | reverse complement strand
ATTTAGGAATTAAATCATATTACAGACACATACTTTGCGTCTTCACTGCCTAGAGATCTTCAGAGGGTGCTCTATTCTGCATTTCAGTAAACTGTTGTGTATTTCACACGTTGTCAGTGCATAGACAAATTTATAACATTTCTGTGTGAACTCTTCACACAAATAAATGGCCACTTTGACTACTGCACTGCTTATTGTTCTGAGTTATCTAAAGCCACAATGTGAGCCAGGGGGAACCGTTTTACTGAGACACTCGCTTATACAATCACTTCTGAAACTGCATGTCTCACCACAGCCACTGTGTTAAGCCTGCTCGGTGTGATAGCTACGTGATAGATAATGTTTACACTCCTCTGGGTGTTCAGAGAGTTCTGACAACAAACCACATGTGTCTATTCTGGACCTCCATGTATGAATTTGGTGTTGTTCAGCAGTTCACAACATCCTAAATATGGTAAAAGGCTGCCCATCCTGTTCAACAAAAATATGTACATTTCAAATTCAACCTATCATTATTGCTCTGTCATTTTTTTCCCATACAAGCAAGCAGGATTTGTCCTGTACCACTTCTATATGATTTTCATCTTATGGAATTAGTCAGTAAATACTTCGAGCTTCGTGTCACTGTGCTTGGCTGGCTGCTGTTTTGTCAATAAACAAAAAAAATAGAGGTGGGCTGGATTTAGTCATCCAACATGGCCAGGGTTGCCAGATGAGGCTGATGATTTCCAGACCAAAAAATGCTCAAAACCCGCCTAGAAGCACAAAATCCCGTCCAATTCTATTGATTTCTATGGCAAAAATTGGGCGGGTTTTTCTGCTAAATGCCATTTTTACCCGCACACGGCCACCCTAAGCAGCCCAATTGGGCGGGAAACAGCCCAATCTGTCAACATTGAACGTGGCTAACATGTTATTAAATTAGTGCCATAAAGACTCTAAATATGAGGTTAATACGCTTTATAATGATGAAGCGGGAAAATGAGGTGTGTGTGGTATGGCCAGAGACCCCCACTGTGCACTCTACTAACTAGAAACGTCAGCCAGGAGCAGCAGGTCCAAGAAACACACCAGCAGTGTTAACGAGGCGTTTGGGTAGCACACCAACCAAAACACACGGAGCACTCCAGAGAAATGGCCATATAATCTGTGTCTGCTGTTGGCAGAGGTTCCTCAGAAAATCCCGCCATTCCCTTCACTCAAAGACAAACCCATATGCACGCATGGTACACTAAGCCCAAATGACACAGATTCTTACCCCCCCCCCCCCCAAAAAAAAGACTGATTTATGGAATAATGGCGAAAAGATGGACTTCAATTCCTGCCAGATTGTCGACCTCACAGCGTGCTTTGCTCTCTCACTCATATGTATGCTGTCCTCTCTACTCAGTCTGGTTGTTTTTTTTTATTTGGTGTGTCAGAGCGGAGTAATGAGGATTCCAGGCAGGCTCGGCTGCTGAGTGTCCTTGTATATTCGTGAGGGCCTGGGAGACATTTTACTAGCCCTGTGCAAAAAATCACAATGCTGCCAACTCAAATACACCAAAGCACTCTCACATCCAACTCACAGGCAGTTCAACAGTCTGTTCAGCTGCACTGCAGGAGTATTGGATACACATGTTGGTCTACTGTAGATGAAGTGACACACACACACTCTCTCTCTCTATGCGTGTGTGTGCACATGGAAGGTTAATTGGACAAAAACAAACAACTACCGACTACAGAGACTATCTCTCCATGTTTGAAAAGAGCTTCCAAAGACCCATTGGAGACACCCATACAAGTTCCAATAATTTAACACATGAAATATGAAATGAGTCAACGAATCTATGACAAATGCAAACGGAGCAAGTAGGCACATGCAGAACGGTTCAGGTCACTGACGCACAAAACAAACCAGTTATGCCAGTGGTGATATTTGGACACACTTCCAAGTATCTCTTGAGTGAAGGCAGCTGTCGTTATGGCAACCTGTCCCTTTGCCACTTTTTTTTGTCTTGCCAAGTGGTCTTTTACTTCAACGGTCTCATGACTGAACTGAACCCAGGATTGGGCCAAAAACAGCCTGCAAAATTTTAATCTATAGTGATGCAACTTAATCAGCTTGTCTGGGTTGTTTCGCAGCAGGCAGCAAACAAATCTCCAATACCCTCACGAGGGCAAACAGCTAATAACTGTTATATAATGCATGTCTGCCTGATGGATTCCTGCCTGTGCTCCCAGCCTCAACAAAGACAGTGGGATAGCTCAACGCTGTCCGGGTGGGTTGTGGCTGGGGCTTAAACCAATCCATTCTGGACTTGAACGTGACAGTTGTACACCGAACATCACCTTGTCACACCTCACCAACCCATGTGTGATCCAGACATTCGGACAAGATTGTCCAAAAAAAGATCCTCGAAGAAATGTCTAATGTCTAATGAAATGTCTAATGCCAAACTGAGGCCCGGAGAGCCAGGCAGATGACTTTGAACGTGCCTAATGTCAAACTGCTAATGTGCACCCAAGAAAATGAGTGAAGAGGCCTTCCCTTCACTCCTGATGTCTCATGATTATTGCCCCGTGCTTCCCCACCTCATCATAAAATCATGGCACACATTGTAGCCTATCAATGAGGGAGTGCTACAAGCTGTTGCAGAGGCAACCATTTTTTATTACAAAGATAAGTCTCAGCCAAGGTAATTCCATGAGTTTCATTCACTCACAGTCCCATACCTGGAATTTGACCGCCATGAATACATATTCAATCTGACTGCACTGACAAGCAAAACCCACATTGTCCTGCTGTTGTAAGCTTTGGTGCTACAAAGTGTCAAAACCTTGTGACATGCTTACCACTGCTGCACTGTTTGGTATAAAAGTGCTACTATAGGCTAGTAACGGGCCACTCCTATGAGGGCAAAGGGAGAGGAAATATCATTTGGAAACAGTGTAATGGAAGACCATGGTGGTGGAGTGTCATTTGGGTGGTCCCGTAAAGAAAAGACATAAACCTGATGATACATTGTTGCCGCTCTGACACTGACGACACAACGCGAAACCCATGACCCTTCATGACATTATTTCTCAAGTCAGCATTTCGCAGTTCATTAACACTGAGAGGCCTACCCATTGCATTGCGCTAATGATTGTGCAGATGTTATTAAAATCTGTTTCCCGAGGCAAAATGGAGAAAACATAAATGCCGTCATCATTAACATGACTCATGATATCGGCCTCACTATTAGCCAAAACATGCAAAACATAAACTAGGCTACTTGCCTTCCAACCGTTTGGTTGGCGAGCTGTTTCATCCGATTAAATTGCTTCTTCATCTTGACGCTTCACTTGTGCTGTCCCCACGAAGTTTCTGAAGTTTCTCAGGCCTCCCCGTTATATTCCTCCATAAACTTGGTCCAGAGAACTCTTGATTGCTGCCATTATACAAGTTGTTCTCTCCTGCGAGCCGCTGTGCTGAAAAGCTGAAAAGTCTCCAAAGAAGTTATGCTACCACGCGCAAAGTTTCATGTCCAGGTAGCTGAAAAATTAACCACTGACACCTATAAACCACTTTTCTGTTCACCCCGCCACATTTCTTCGAGGCTCGCCGAATAAGCACTTACTCGTAAAGCCATAGGGCAGGGAAGGAGGAAGTCGTGTTCACTTCCCTACATTTAGCAATTGCATACTGGCCAGTGACATACGACACCTCTGTGTAGTACAGCACTGTGCCATTGATTCTTTCCCCAGTGTGTATGTGCTGTAAGTATGCAGACTCACTGCAGACTATTAGTGCAGATTCTTAGCTTTTTAGCGATTGTTTTTCATTTAAAAAAATCATTCCAGCCACGTTTATGGGTTGTTCAACAGTTGCTATTTTGATGCCAGTGTGTTCTGTTATTGTGAAAAACAGTCAGAGAGGTATTCGACTTTCACAAAGCATAACAACTGTGTTACAACTACTTTATTAAAACACACAAATGGACCCACGCGTGTCCGGTCGTCCCATTCGCCTGGTACATTTGTAGCATACTGCAGCCTGGTGGTCAGAATTGTTATTTTGAAAAAAAATGAAAGCTGGACAATGTCATGTTGGGGTGAGGACGCGCAACTGCGCAGTACGGGCGTTGGTTAGTCTGGGTGCTGTAAAACACACCAGTTAGCAATAGAAATGATATATGCTGTGTAATGGGCTGAGAATATGGACATACATTTCTAGTGGTGGAGAGTGTTGTCCACTTGACATTTGAGTCCATTTTGACTTTTGAAGAATGCATTTCTGTATGTGGTCAAAATAAACAGCTCGCTACAAAAAGTGGGAATAGCCTATAATAGGCCTATTATAAAAACGTTATACCACTAAAGTGCTGTAGCCTAGTTGGGTCATCATATCAATCAACTAATTGCTTCCTAGAAGACAGGAGCCACATTCCTGTGCACTCTCTTGTCTCTCTAACCTTTTTTCACTGAACGGGCAGATCTGCGTCAGCAGCCATTTTTGTCAGAATTAGAATGTACCCGGAGGGATCAGTGTGTAGTGTGCACAGGTCACCGTGCTCGAGCTGTGAACTCACTGTGTCAGCTGGAGCCTTTGTGACATAGACAAGAGTTACACTGATACATTGTTGTGATACTCTCTCTCTCTCTCTCTCTCTCTCTCTCTCTCTCTCTCTCTCTCTCTCTCTCTCACACACACACACACACACACACACACACACACACACACACACACACACACACACACACACACACACACACACACACACACACACACACACACACACACACACACACAGAGGCTGTATAAAGGTCACAAAAGTTCATGATGAAAGTATCAAAAGTTCAAGTTGAAAGTATCAAAGTAGCAAGTTCAAAAGGCACAGAGAAAAAGATGAGCTATTTAAATAAAATATTCATCTGCTGCAAGGCCATTGATTTTTGTACCATGAAGCTTACCTGAATCATTCTTGGTTGCATTATGGCTCCAGAAAGTGAGCATCACTTCATATAGGCCTACTAGGTTATCTACACAGTGCTGTCAACTACCCTGTGATTGACATTCCTATGGTGAACTGGTGCACATCACGTTATCTCATATCACCATTCTTCCTTCCTTTCATTCATTCATTCATTCATTCATTCATTCATCCATCCATCCATCGCTCACATCTCTGCCTCCATTGTGGTGTTTGTGTGTGTACGTGCGCGCCTGCGTGCAGGTGTTAACATTTCTGCGTGCGTGCGTGCGTGTGTGTGTGTGTGTGTGTGTGTGTATGTGACTATGTGTATGCGTGTATATGTGCGTGCACGCATGCCTGCATGTGAATGAAAGAGAAGATATTGCTTACTTTCTAAGTTACACAAAATCACCCCGAGCCTCCACCTAGTTTATCTATGTACATACTGTCTGTCACACTCCGCCAGGTGCTACTAAGCAGATATTGTCACAGTCATTCAGCTCGCTGATCCTTGCCTCTTTACATGCTTTTGAACATTGTCCAATTGTAGATGCTAATGTTGAAGAAGAGAGCCAATGTCACAAGTTGTGTCAGAGTTTGTTACTTTCTACAGTGGGTGTGTAGCGCATGGTGGGTAATGGGTATTATTATTATGGATAATGTGCTCGGATTGCAATGCTGTGATTGTGAGCTTGAGTTGGCTGTAGTACAGCTTAATGTCTCCCTCTAGTGGTGGGAGCAAACAACGCATTTTGCCTCTGTGCGTCATCAGGTTCACTCAGGCATTGAGGGCTCAGCAATGTTGAAGTAGTCCATGGACCAGAGTGAGATAGGCCTACTTGGAGTGAACAGAGGGGTCACTGTTCTTTGTTGTTAAGGATGAAATCAACAATGTGCTTTACTTAGAGCAGTTCTCTTTAAACAATACCATTACACTGGGGACTGGGTTCTGTTCTGGCCCAAGGTCGATTCCTGATCCTCCCTCTTATCTCTCTTCCACTCACTTCCATTCACCATCTCACACTGTCCTATCAAATAAAGGTATAAAAGCACCCAAATCTTAGAAAAAACAACCCCAATATCATACAGCACTGATAAGCGTAATTTTCAACCAGGATTTGCTCCGGGCATTTTTATGGGATGGGTTATTCATTAGGTAAGCTAACAATCTCAAACATAAACTAGTGTTGGTATGGGGAAAAAACACAATTAGAATTTGTCCACCTAGATAACTCACCAGCATGTCAAATTAGGGGGCTCAGCTCTATGTTCCCACAGCCCATTGGTCCCACAGCCCGTTGGTCCCACAGCTTATTCTTGCTGCTACATGTTTCCTCATTTTTAAGAAATTATTCAAACATAGGCCCTATGTTCTGCATCTCCATGGTTCCACATTTCCAAGTAAACTAAGAGAACATGCTTTTCTCACCGCCATGTGATATAGGGCCTAAATTTGAAGAAATTTGTAGAAATGTGGGAAGTTGGGAACAGCAGGTATAAGCTGTGGGACCAATGGGCTGTGGGACCAATTGGCCTAAACATTAATGTTAAAAGTCTTAATGATGTGGGACCAATGGGCTGTGAGATCAATGGGCTGTGGGAACATAGACATGCTCCCAAATTAGATGATGGTATAAAACTTCCCCTTTTGGGTAGCAACATGACTCAAAAGGGCAGACTGCCTAGATTCACTCAGAAAATGCTTATGGAAGTGGCCTATGTCTATATGATCTCGAAGGAAATGCGCCTATTTTCTCACGCAAAGCAAAAACTGAAATTGCGTCCAGATTTTGACACATTCCCTTTGAAAGCGTCGGAATGGACGCAATCTCGGATGTAAGTTTGCGTGAGAAATTGGACGCAATTTCTCGAGATCAGGCTCCAATGGCTTTTGAGTCATAAGATGACACAAAGGTGGGACCTTTGGCTTTTGCACCACTGTATCAGGGATATGCCATTTTTTTCAATTATGGCCTTAATTCTGATGTTAATTACAGCATACAACTCAGCACTTTTTTGTGATTTGGAGTCGTCCAGGAGAACTTAGGTTGCACGATATCCACAAAACACCATACAACAAGAGTTGCCAGGACATTTCCTTGCAGCCCCATTGAAACTCTGTTGCAGTCCCATTTAAACTCTGTTGTAATATAAACAAAATATATTGTTAACAGGGACGAACAGGTGACGCCATTTTATTTTGTTTGAAAAATTCTGGATGTTTAAAACTTTGAAATGGGACTGTAAGAGAGATAGCTTTTACTGGTTATTATCACCTAATGAGTAATCCAGCCAATGAAAAAGCTTCTTAGAAACCCTTATCAAATCCTCATTGAAAATTACTTCTTGAAGATTTTGTCTGTGCTTTTATACCTTTATTTGATAGGACAGTGATGGTTGAGAGAGATGGTTACTGATAGGGAGTGAAAGAGTGTACTGTACACTGTAATTAACATCAGAATTAAGGCCCCAATTGGAAAAATAAATCTGTGTTTCACTTTGAGATATGCAAAGTGCTGTGCCATCTTATTTAACTTAAACTCAGCATAAATCCAACTGTAGTGTTGTGTAGTTTATTCCTTGAACAGCGGATCATTCACCCTAGGCAACCAAACAAAATTCCTGTCTCAAATGCCATGTTGAATCATAACGCTTGACGTTGTTCATTTGAACACCACACATAGTTTGCGTCATATATTGTGGCCTGGCCAAAGTGTCAGCATATAACAAGTTGGGTGTGACATTTTGTAGAGCCAGATGGTACTGGAATGATATAGATTGGGAACTTGGCCCAAGACTATGTTCATAACCCATCCCTCCACCTCCACAGCACCCCTCACACCACCACAACCACCTCTGGCGAAAGAACATAGAAGGTATACTGAAACAAACTTCTTGGAATACAATATACATTCATCTACACAGAATCAATTCAAATCTTCACATTCCAGCAAACATTTCTGAAAGCAGCCTGTTCAACAATTCAGAGAGATATGTCCATTACATATCACACCATGATCTACAGTGGAACTGAATACATTTCCAAAATGAGATCTTGGAAAGGGTTATAACATGTTTATAACACAAAATACACATATTTGTAAATGACTGACTCACACACATCTTCACAACAAATTCACATGGCTGCTATTATTTATAACATATACACCTTTTAATTACAATTTGGACCAGCTGACAAGTTTCCACATATCTCTCTGACCATGTTTCTAAACAGGCGCGGTCTTTGCGTTGAGGCGTTGCTAGGCAACCGCCTTAGGCCCCATCCAGCTGTAGGGCCCCCCTCTGACCCCCTCTGCAAATTATAATAAAAATATAATAATAATAATAATAATAATAATAATTATTATTATTATTATCATTATTATTATTACTATTATATATATGCATAAATAATGAATTTTGTATGTTTAAATTGGAAACAAGAACAACACAATACATTACAAAAAAATATAGATTCCGTGCACACCCTCTCTTTCGCGTTAAAATGGAATATTCCATCCATGCGCGCCATGTACGCTAGACGAGTTCCTAAACATTCACACAACGATGTCTTCAGATAAGGAGGATAACTGTCAAGCGCCACACTTAACAAACTCTTCATGGTCAGTAACATCAAGCGGAGCACAAAAATTAGGAAGGCACGAGACGTTTGCACACACTTAAACATGAACACTTTTATGTTGAAAGGATAGACCAAAGTTTTGGGACTTTTGCGTTGAGTATTTTGGAACACAGGGGGGAAGAACTGGGAGAGCTCTCTGGAGGGACACAGAGACTGGGAGTGAATTAGACAGATGGTGAGCAGTCTAATGTTGTGTGCTGATAAACAGTTAAAGGGACACTGTGCTGGAAATGGTCAAAAAAGGTACTGCAACTATGCTGCTCATTGAAACTGGGCTGCCTATTGTCAAATTTGATCTTTACATGAAAGTTCACTAAGTAATAAACAAATATTTTCTAGTATGGTCCAAGTACAGTCATTTTTGCAGCTAAAAATGGCTATTTCTGGAAATTCAAAATGGCGGACCAAGGAGAAGATCCCCCTTTTCATGTATGAAAAGTGCCATTTTTCCAGTCATAGTGAATACTTAGAATTTGATGGTGGTGGTAAGTATTCATGAAAAAGGTAACATTAGTGAATGGGCAGCATGAATTCTGGAAATAAACAACTAAAAATCTCACACAGTGTCCCTTTAATAAACCCTTTTGAAGTCTTATACACAATCGGCCTCCGGAATCTCTCTACATGCCCAGGGGGATCACTCAGCTCTCATATTAAAGTGAAAAGGGGATAACAGAACATTTCACATTTTAGTTTGTTTAATGTTTGCATGGAAAATTGCAAATATTCAATGAAATCTGTCCAGAAAGGGTTGTAGCCCAAGATTGCCTGTTTTTGTTTTGTTTTTGGAATTATGTTTTAATGGAAAATCGTGGTAAAAAAACTAAAAATAGAGACGTTATATTAAAAAAACGTGATATGAAATGGGCCGATGGGCCCCCTAGTTAAATTCGCCTTAGGCCTCCAAATTGCTAAGTCCGCCACTGTTTCTAAATGTATCCCTTCAACAAGTAATCCGTAAGAACATTCGGTAAACATTGAGCCTGTCCCCTGATATCTGGGATTCCATCTCCCCTCTATCAGATTAGGAGAAAGATGGTGCGTATTGGCCATGCAGTTAGCAGTGACCAGTGACCAGACAGGTTTCCAAGGTTTGTTTGCTCAGTGAAAGACCTGCGATTATCGGGTATGGCCAAGCCCTAAATAGCTTTGATAGGCTTGCAAGCACGAGTTGTAAAATTGAGGGGTTAACAGAGAAGTTATCATTGGAATGAAGCAAGCAGCTCAGAGAGATTATGGCAAATCACAGAGATCAAACTGTGGATATCTATGTTTATGACCTCTTTTTGTTTGGTTTTCTGGCGAATTATGACATATCTGACTTGTTATTCAAATGCTTTGAGGTTTTTGAACAGGTCCTGAAGGTTATCAAGCATAAGTTTGTAAGAACTCCTTCCAGTGGATACTACGCCATAGTAAGTTAACCATTCACACCCTGCCAAACAAGGGCACGAGTAGGGAGCAGATAAGACATCTGCTTCTGGCCAGCAGTCTCTCTGCATGGACAGCCTGAAGACTGGATGAAACTAATATTCCACAAATTAGAGGTTCAACTCTTGAGAAATGGCCCCTGTTATGCATTTGGTGTTACCAGAATGGCAATGACCGAGTAATAATGTAAAGGTCGGATCTGTGTAATGTCATAGGAGGTTTGTGCTATGGTACTACAGTAGAATCATTTCAAAGCCTTTTACAGCATTCTACAGGTGGAATCGCTAGCATAATGGTGTCGTCAGGTGCCCTACAGGTTGGGAAAGGTATTTTCACTCACTTCAGAGAAGGCTCAGTTGCCAAACATAGCCTACCTGTCTTATAGCATACACAGTAAATGTTGTCTTATTTCAACACATAGACAGTTGAAATGTAACACTGCTAATGTTGGATCTACTCTCCAAGCATTGAATTATCATTGCTTAATCCTCTGTGTATGGATGCTGGCAGAGTGAATCTGCAGGTGACTCTCAAACAAATCGATGAAAAGCTGGAGATTATTCTGGAAATGTTGTTGCTTTTGATTATTTGCTACAACTCACAAGCAGAACACACGTGGCACAGACATGAATGTACGGCTTCTCTGTAAGATGGATGTCCTTTCGATTACAGGTTGTAGGTTACATTTTTAAAGCAACAAATAGCCTACAGTGGGACATTCAGGGCAACAATTGCAAACACACCAGATAAAACCAAACCCAAGTCACTGACAGGAGAATAAGGGCTGGAGGGCAGTGGCATTCACGTAGTAAAACAGGTGGTGCTTTGAAGGTGCTCTTTGGCTGAGACGTAGAAGATATAGTAAACAAACAGGGGCCATACCGTGGCGCTAACGGTAGGGCCCTCGTCTGCTGCGCAGCTGACCCGGGTTCGATTCCGGCCCGGGTCCTTTGCCGACCCTTCCCCGTCTCTCTCTCCCCGCTAATTTCCTGTCAGTCTTCACTGTCTCTGTCATAATAAAGACATAAAAAGGCCCAAAAAAGTATTGAAAAAAAAACAGGATGCCAAGGCACTCTTCTAAAATAAAACCGCTTTAATATAAAAGCTAGTTCATGTTTGAACTTAAAATTTAAAACACTGCCGACACTGACAGTGTTTTTCTTTTTTTTTAAGTTCAAACATTTACTCGTGTTTAATAGGGTTTTCACACCTGGTCTCCTTTAAGTGAACCAAACTCAATCCTCTTTAAGTGGACCAAAAAGCGAACCGACAACAAAAGGACTCAGTTCTGATCTTATTCATATTGTGAGTGTATTAAATAAAGAACTCACTGATCTTTCTGGTCATGTTAGGCTTTTATGGTGTGTCACTCTTCTTTTTTATCACTCTCAGTCCGATTCCTTAAGTGATTACAGCTAGTCACAAGTGTAACTTGTCAAATCTCATAAGCGAACCGAATTGAAACCACGTCAACCAAGGTCTCAGTACGGTTTGCTTCCGAGGGGTCTGAGTACGCTTTGGAGCCTTCACATATGCGGCAAAAATGCTGAGTCACTACTTTGAGTTCGCTTAGGCGGCTGAAAGGGACCAAGTTTGAAAACGCTGTAAGTTACTGACGTAGGTGTAATGCTTGAGAGGGGAGGAAGGCAAATATTCCTATCGTCTTCTGCATACTACTGTGTTGCCAGTAATTCTGGCCATGTGTGATTACGGGATTATTTCCCTTTGCTTTTCTTTCCTTTTGCCAGAGGTGCCCTACATGATAACAATATGTTTTTATCACTCCTTACCAGTTAATGTTGGTCATTTTAACCATTGTTATCCAATGTAAATCATAGGATTTGCACTGTTGTTTATATTAGGAAATAAGGTCAATGCTACAGTATATTATTCAGAAAGAATCAAAAATGTAACTGTATTTAACTGGCACTGGAAGGATTATTGTACATAAGTGCTGGTACTTTTACACACTTTCCAGCCATAGAACCAGTGACATCAAGACATTTTGTATCAATTCTATCTATGTTACAAATTGTTGTGATAGTGCTCTAGTTGCTAATTTTAATGTTTACATTGTCCATTATTAAAGCACAGATAACTTTTCAAACAAGGTCCTCAGACACTACAATAACCTCTGGCCACTGCTCTTTGATTTAAAACGGGAATGCAGCTTGGCAGAAACCACAGACGGTTTTTAACACATGCTGTAATACACGTTATTCTTTTAAATAATTCAATGATTTAACCAGCTAATGGTGCTTTTTTTGCAAAAACAATGTGAAAACAAGTTGTGTTGCTGCTGGTGTTTTTCTACAACATTGTTTGAGTTCAGCAGAAGAGTTGGTAGAGCGCTACTAGTATCCCTCAACTGGTGCTCTTGGTAGGGGTTCAATGTTCAAAAAAGACTGGAGGAAAAACAATCCTTGGTCCAGGAACTTCAGTTGATTAATGTGGTAAAAAAACACATTAACCACATTTTTACCACATTAATCAACTGAAGGGAAGTGCCTGGACCAAGGATTTTTTTTCCTCCAGTCTTTTTTGTAGGAGCGGGAAAGGATCTACACACTGCTTGCAAAAGACTTCATTTATTTGGAGCAACGTTTTGATCATAGATCTTCTTCAGGCATCTTCAGTCTTTTTTGACCATTGTTTGAGTTCAGTTTTTCTAAAGTGTGTTCGCAGACTTATCAGTAATCCCTTGTAAAATAAGCTGTTTTCAGACAGACACATTGTGTGATGTACTCCCTTTTTCCCTTTCTAGGAATTTTCTGTAGTTATGAGAAAACCCCTGTGAAGTGGCTGGATGGTTTGCAACATTGGAGACCGCAATACACTCATCCCTCTTCCATTTCTCCTAATCAGAGTCCTTCACCTCCCTCCCTCCCTCCATTCTCTCTCTCTCTCTCTCTCTCTCTCTCTCTCTCTCTCTCTCTCTCTCTCTCTCTCTCTCTCTCTCTCTCTCTCGCATGTCCTTTCCTCTCCCCTCCCTCTTTTTCCGCTTATCAGTATACACTTGCACACACTGTGTGTATGTGTGTGTGTGCTTGCATGTGCATGCGAGCATGTGCATGTTAAGTATGTGTGCGTGTGCATGCGGTTGGCGGTGGAAAGGGGCTGGAGCTCACACTTAAAGAGTCATCCACCCGACTCCACACTTAGCTCACCTCGCCTCCAGCCAGATCCCAGCACCGCCAGCCCAGCTGCCAGCCTCTCTCAGGATGCCCGAGTCAAAGTCCCAATCCAAGACGGAGTTGTGTGACCTCACCATCACTATGGCCCAGGCAGAAAGCGAATCGCAGGGAGAAAGCAGGAAGGAGAAGGCAGTAGTTGGCAGTAGCCGCGGCGCTGCCCTGTTCCTGCGCTACATCCAGCCCTGCCTGGCCGAGCTGCTGGGCTCCACGCTCTTCATCTTCACCGGCTGCCTGTCGGTGGTGGAGAACGTGGAGGGCACGGGCAGGCTGCAGCCGGCCCTGGCACACGGCCTGGCACTGGGCATCGTCATCGCCGTCCTGGGGGAGATCAGGTACAGTGCATGGGGAAAACAGTATCAGAGGATTAAGGGGTAGGATTTGGGGTCGAATGTTTTTGGGGTCGAATGTTTTGATTTTTCACTTTTTACGTTTTGACTTTTAATGGTATTTGAATGGTCTTTTGAGTTTGGATTATTTTGCATTTTAAAAGTGATACAGTTAATCTGGAGTAGGGAGCGCTACCATACAGTATATAAACCATTGAGTGTGCTGTATGTGCAAGTCAATTCAACTCTAGGTGGTCTATATAGTGGAGAGAGTTGGGAGTGCTGAAAGAGACAGGTGCTGTACTTTAATAACCTTGATGGAGTTTAGCAGGCTAGCAGGTGTGTTGGACAGTGGATGGGGAGAGAACCATATATGTGTATAGAAGTCTTCTATACACATCTATGGAGAGCACATCTGGATAGAGGTCTCCATGGGGGGCCTCAGCAATGATATTAGGTAGTAGGGAGCACATCAGTCAACACTTTCCTCTACCTAGACATTGGTTTCAACATACTGGTAGTGGCCTCCATTAAATTCCTTATTATTGTTACGTTAAATTCCTTATCATTGTTATGATTTACTATCTGTGTTTACTTCAGACGTGCAATGGAATTTACAGTCACATACAGTCACCTTCACATTCCATGATCTGGGCACAGCCGTGGCTTTAACAGCTGGGCACTAGACTACTACGCCGGCGACACAGATTCAATTCCGGCCCGGGTCCTTTGCCGACCCTTCCCCGTCTCTCACTACACACTCGCTTCCTGTCTCTCCTCCACTATCCTATCTCAAAAAATCAAAAAATATCCCTAAAAAACATTCCAGGATCTGTAAGGGATGTTGGAATTAGACAACTGAAAATCTTACCATCTGTTTTTGACAACTTTGTCTCTACACAGCCCTCGCTGGGGTGCTCACTAGTTGTACCCTGAGAGGTGTGGGCTACAAATTGCACAAATACGCAGTGTGGTGTTAAGAGCAGGGACACTGCAGTCAGGACCAAAATGCTGATAACTGAACTGACTCATTCGTAAGAAAAGTGATTCACACAGCATCTCTCTACTCTAGCATTCCTATGACATTTACGGGATGTTCAAGATTACATCAAGTCCCAAACAAATGTTGGCTGAGCAGGGACATTGCTTAGGGTTGGTCAATAGTTTCGAAGTGAGAGGTCCGCACACTTAAAATCCTTTTTGTTTTCTTTTATTATTTCATAAAGGAAAACAAAAACAAAAAGGATTTTAAGTGCTTCTTGGGATGTGCACAATCTTCACCTTCAACTTAGGGTTGGTCAACCCTGTGAGATAATTCAAAGGCTCCAGAACTTGTGGGATTTGGGATCACTCATTCGAGACCTTCAGACATATAACTATTGATATTTTTCTGTGGTATTTCTGGTAGTGCTTGTGATGGGGAAGGATTACAAACTAGCAATAGTAACACTAGTAGTACCTGTCTATAACCTTAAATATCACTTCTCGTTCATATATACCCGCAGCGGAGGCCATTTCAACCCAGCCGTGTCTGTGTCCGTGTGCATAATTGGTGGCTTAAAGGTGGTCCTGCTGGTGCCCTACATCCTGTCCCAGATGTGTGGTGGCATGATTGGCGCCAGTCTGGCCAAGGTGAGAGATACCCGCCCACCCCACCCCACCTCCACCCCGCTCACAGCAGCAACACGCACACACGACTCGAACAATCGCTCAATCGCTGACTGACCAAGGACAATATGACTATTTCCACATTCTTGGCTTATCTGATATGGGTTAAAATGCACATCGCAAGCTATTGTTATCTGCGCTTATCACACAGGTTTTAACTGTTTTTGTCTATGTCTGTACCCAAAACTCTACTGACTTGACTATTAAGCTGTAAACGGATTAGGTGGTTGAGGCATTACTGATTTCAGAAAAGAAAAGTGCAGACAGACTGGAGTTCATTAGCCTTTCAAAGTATTTAATGTTTCCTTTTTCATTTAAACCCAAACTCAAGCCACATGAAACTCGCCTTTGCATTTCAGCAGGTAGCCCCAGTGGAAAGAGGAAATATTTTTATCCATGCAACTGGGTGCACCATTAAGCTAACAAACCAGCCTTCACAATCTCCAATGTAAACACTTGAGGTATAAACAGGGCCACTGGCAGCTTTGGCAAAGGCCCTGCACAAAGTCACCCCCCACCCCCAACTCAATACATATCATGTAATGAGGATGCAATTTTGCACCAACCCCCCCCCCCCCACCCCCACCCCACCACCCACCCCTTTCCATCGGCTCATTACAAGTGACCCCTTTGTCCCCCACCTGTCGGTTTCTCTGGGTATCAAATCCCTATCTAACCACACCACTTTCACTTACTCAGGTGATTTCGCCGGTGGAGAGCTACCACAACGCGTCCGGCGGGGCGTTTGCCGTGGTGCAGTCGGAGGGGCAGGTGGGGCCGGCCATCGTGGCAGAGGTGGTGATGACCCTCTTCCTCACCCTGGTGGTGTGCATGGGGGCCGTCAACGGCAGGACCCGCAGCCTGCTGGCACCACTCTGCATCGGCCTCACCGTCTCCGCAGACATCCTGGCTGGGTGAGGGACATATCCTGGATGGATCTCAAATGGCGCACTTGTGCACTGCGGCCGGGCACTATGTTTCAGTGTGTAACTAATACACCATACACACTGAAACATGAACACTGTGAAGTGCCCAAGTGCAGCATTTGAGATCCAGCAATAGACAAACAACTCGCTCCACACTGCTATCCACAAAAAATATCTTTGTACACTGATTGTGTCTAAATATTTCCATGTTCATTTATTACTGATAAGCCTACACAAAACTTACTCATAAATTCATGTCAGGAAGATAAAATTACTTACTGAACACACAGTGACCCCCAGGAAAGGATATGGATTTTCATGTTTATGGATGCATTCATGGATTTTCAAATGTATGGTTAGATTTGTAGATTTTCACATTAACATTATTTATTAAAAATGTTAATGGTAATTGGTAATGGTAATCGAGTGCGTAGCCTCTTACTACAGCAGGGGTCGCCGGCGACCCTATTCACTTGCTGAAAATGCTTAACTACATCATAACAACATTGCTGTGACATTACAGAGAGCCATAGTGCTGCGCTTAGGGGTTAATCAGAAAGAATTCTTCATAGTTCTGTGCATACTAAGTGACTGTACATAACTGGTAGAAGATCTGCCATCGTACAGTATCAGTGCTTACGGTCTCATAAACTCCTCCATGTATGTTTCAGAGGAGCCATCTCGGGGGCCTGCATGAACCCGGCCAGGGCCTTCGGGCCTGCGGTGGCAGCGGACTACTGGAGCTACCACTGGATCTACTGGGTCGCCCCCATGATCGGAGCCATCATCACGGGAAGCCTCATCAGGTATGTCAGCCTTGAGCACAAATCATTTCAGTGGTGCACCAGCTTGTGACTGAGTGAAAGGTGGCCTGGTATGCAAGACCAAAACGTGAAAATATTAGCAGTTCAGATGGGATGTAGGTGGGACCCAACTTTTGTTGTTATGGTTCAAATTGCCTCAGCACTACCTTGGCCAACTCTGTGCTAACAAGACAAATCATACAGCCACTTTTTCGTTAGCCGTGGTCATGGTTAGTTCAGCTGAGTCTACCATAACACCAAAGCCCATCCCAAAGATGCAAACAGAGGGGGGGAGACTTCCGTTGTGATTGGCAGGCCCAGTCTGGTGCCGGTTGTTGCGATCTTGCAAGGATCAGGGTTAAAACATCTTGCCATGCAAGGATTGTCCAGTTAATAAAAACTAGTCTAAGTGAAAGGTGTTTCTGAATTTGCTCTGCTACCCTTCATGTGCTGCAACTGCACTATGCAAATGTGGAGGACCAGAGTTTCCATGTATTTCAGAGAGTTTGGCTCCTCTGTACAGTATGGCCAAAGATGAAAACGAATGTTTGAGCGACACCCATCACAACTTTTTTTTGGGCCTTCTGGCGTTATTATGTCAGGACAGCAGAAGAGGTGGACAGGAAACAGTTTGTGAGAGAGACAGGGTAGGGTTGTCAAAATTACCTCAGGCTGAAATCAAACCATCGTCCCCGGCATATCGTTATGGTGCCTTAGCTGTTTCAGCCACGACAAAGGCCTCACAACTAATTTTTAACCACATACCGTATCTGAGGGACAGTCCTTGAGGTACATACTGTATCTGAACTGTCTGAGGGACAGTCCCATGACCATTGTTTAACTGAAACGTTAAACCGCACTTGTGGCAACTCGTTTTACTGACTGCAATTCAGCGGGACATTATGGCACAAGTATGCGATAAAATTGTAGTTGTTCAGATGGACACAAACATGTCTGGGTGACTCAAGGGTTATCTTTATTACAGTGGCCCAAATTGTCCCCTGGGAACATGTTAAGTGTTAAGTGACATGTCAGTGTCAAAAATGGGCCACCAGAATGGACTGTCTGTGGTTGATTTGTATATCGTTGGCTGTAACATTTATGTCTATGATATTGCTGTGGTTGGTTTAACCTCATGAAACATGGCTCCTGTTACTGCAGTAGTTAGTTGGTTGTGACCAGAATGGCAATGTCCACATAATGCATATCGTCATGTCTTAGGCTACTAAAGACTCTGTGTGGTCTCATAGTAGTGCAGTATGGTAATTACATTGCATTACATTTACATTACATATGTACATAATAAAGTATTTTACATTACATTTTACAGTCCACATTTACATAATAACGTGTTTTAAATTACATTTGCATTACATTTTTACACAATAAAGTGTTTTATTAAATTACATTTACATTAGACATTTACATAATGAAGTGTTTCCATTCAATAATAAGGAGTTCCACTGGTGGCACGGTGTGTATTACGAAGATACAAAATATTGTATAGAAGGACCATCCTACTCTGCAATAAACCACTGGCTAGGACAGATTTTAACACAGTTCCACGTCAGCATGAAAGCTGACCTCTCTAATCAAGTTCAATCTGCTCATGACCACTCTGTTCTCCAGGTTGCTGCTGGGTGATGAGAAGGTCCGAGTGTTGCTGAAGTGACCCCTGAAGATCTACAGCCTCTGTCTAATGAATGTACATACTGGACATTTTTAATATATTGTATTGAATATGACAATTTGTGTACTGTATCATTACTGCACTTTTGTGAACCTTTGGCCCAGCTACTAAGGAAGCCAGGCATTGAATTCTCAAACACCATTTTTGCTACATTAGGCTACTAAACTAGACATACCACAGTATTATAATTAAAACACTGGAAAACTAGTCTACATCATGTTGGGAGTGCATATCAGCACCTGTCACATTTTCACTGCCATTCTTTTTTAATCTGTTTAAGCTCTTCTATTTTCTATGTCTGTAATATTGTTGTAATAGATATGTTATAATCACACTGCTAGAAATATACTGCTACTTAAAACACAATTTAACATATTTATAATTAATTATGAAATGTATTTAATATTTAATATATAACATATGTATGTATTTAAATGTTCTAATTGTAATACGTGATTATGTATTATAAATCTATGTATTTATTTCATGCCGCAATTAAAACCATTAAATAAACATGTTATGGGAGTTTAGTGTTGAAAAATGAATATATTTTACACACACACACACACACACACACACACACACACACACACACACACACACACACACACACACACACACACACAGACAGACAGAGAGAAAATTACCAAATAAATGTCCGTAGATCTATTCAAAAGTCTGATGTCTACATCCATTCTGAGTTAAGATGACATTTTGTAGAAGTATGATCACCAACAATAGCTGAAAACACTGTAATAACGGGCAAATACAAATCTACAACTTAGGCCTATGGTATGGACTTTCAATTTGCAATTTACAAATTGCATACAATTTTCATACAACATTTAAAAATTAATCAGAATATGGGGGGATAACAGTTAGTCCTACTGGACAGAAATTCATACAGATCAGATAGCTTCTGTCTTTCGTCACTTTCTGAAATCATAAAGACGTGCCTACGCACATACACTCTCACATCTCACACATAGGCCAACATAATGGACTATGACTATGTTATTTGAAAGCATGCTGAAAAAACTCCAAAGGGCCTAGGTCAAGTTATTTCGTGACTTATTTAGTTTGATTCAGGGCAGAAAATGAAAAGCTTAAAGTTCTAATTTAGAGATCTTCACGGAGACGCAGACACATGCACATAAACATACAATTACGCTGACTGATCATCTCTGGGTCAAAAAAACATGGTGAAGCACTTGTTCAATATGAAGGCCTACAAAGATCGACATTAACTCAAGGTAACCAAGGGCACAGCAGTATGGGATGCTGGTTGATGGTTTGAAGTAAAAACAATGACACCTGCCGTCTAATCTCGGTTTTTAACATCTCCCATTAACAACATGCCTGTTATGCCCCCCTACAGGCTTTAAAACCAAACCTATGCCCCAGTCTAAAGGACACTAAAGTAATTTGTCTGCGTTCCTCCTCTAACCTGTCAAAGTTCACCTGATTGCCAAACCTGCGGATGAGGATATAGCGCACACTCCTTGACTGCGACAGCGACAGTATCTTCGCCTGTTTTTACAGAGCCCTCGGGACTATTTACCTCAGAGTGGCGCCGTGAGCTCAACGGAGCTCCCAGGTCAGGACATGGCAGAGGAGAAGGTCCAGCTGCGAGACATGGAGAGCGGCGCCAAGAAGCGAAATGCCAGCCATCCATTGAACACCTACGAGCGGGTAATCCAACCATGTGTAGCCGAGCTTGTGGGCACTGCGTTCTTCGTGTTCGTGGGCTGTGTCTCGGTCATTGAGAATGTGGAGGGGACCGGTAGGCTGCAGCCTGCTCTGGCACACGGCCTGGCTGTGGCGGTCCTGGTGGCGTGCATGGCAGAGGTCAGGTGAGGAAACGTTTTTTGGCGACATGTCTTTGTATTATGGTGTGATGCCTTTGTATTAGAATTTGGTAGGAGTACGGTAACTTTTTCCCAAGTCTATTCTGTGCAGGCTACACACCACAACATCAATTGGCACAATTTCAAGCAAACCAAACGAATGCTTTCTAACGTTTTACTACTGAACGCAATCGTCAAACACATCCCTCGATTTTTATGAACTAAGAGTGTTTGAGAATGAGATCATTACAGCGCTGATGTGTGAATGTATATGGTAGGGGTTGATGATGCCTATTAAGATAACACGTTTTTATCTCTGCTGTGCTCAGCGGTGCCCACTTCAACCCGCCGTTCACCATGGCTATTTACCTCTGTGGGGGCATCCAGATGAACATGGTGCTGCCCTACATTGCGTCCCAGCTCATTGGAGGAGTGCTGGGTGCTGCCATGTCAAAGGTGTGTGTATAAAAAATACCTATTAGATCATCATGTTGAAATACTTTACAATTAATTATATGTGTTTTAATGATCAGGTTATTATGTTCCTTTTACCCAAGCAGTAGATAAGCAACTAAATTGCAACTATTGTGATCCCATCATCTGCTTTACTCTTTTGAAACCATTATGAATGGATCAATTTGTCATAACATACCATAGAAAAATACCGTAATATATCATAAAATACCATAAAATAATATAGCCTATATATCAATTTACAAGAGTAAGACTCCTGCTTAAAGGGACAGTTTGGTCAATTTCAACATGCAGTTGTATTGCTCACGCTACTCTTGACTTGTCAGTACCTGGTGATGCTACATTTTTCGGCTCAGCCCTTTCCGAGTTATGAGCAATTCTAATGGGGGCAGCGTTTGTTTACATTTTTAAAAAATGAAACATAGGCCAACTCCAAATATTTTCCCAAAAGGTACTGCTATTTGCTAGTTGTCTGCTGATGTTTTATAACCTTTTGGATGTTTTTGGGAATAAATAAAAAGGTTTTTTTGAAATGTAAACAAAGAGCTGCCCCCATTACAATGACCAGGATCTCGGAAACGGCTGAAGAAGAAGAAAAAAAAATCTCAGGCACTGACAAGTCCAGGGTAGTGTGAGCATTACAACTGCATGTTGAAATTGACCAAACTGTCCCTTTAATGACTGCTAAATTGGGTGGCATTGTTATATAGGCCTAGTGTTACAACCCCAACAAGTCAATGTAGTCAATAGAAGCCAATACAGAAGCATAATACAGTATTGTCTTCTTCTACTCAGGTGATGACAAAAGCAGAGAACTACACCAGCGCGTACGGAGCCGCCTTCACCGTGGTGCAGTCGGAGGAGCAGCTGATGCCGGCCATCTTTGGAGAGGTGGCCATGACGTGCGTGGTGACCACCGTGGTGCTGATGGCAGCCGTCAACGCCAAGAGCAAGAGCCCCATGGCACCCTTCCTCATCGGATGCACCGTCATCGTCAACATCTTGGCAGGGTGAGTTGGTCCACAAGCCTGTAAGGGTTCTCATTCAGAAAACAAGATATTTTTCTAAGGTTCTCATTCATCCAGGACATGTTATCCAAGATGGTTTCGGTCAACTGGGTTTGGTTATAAGACAATGAGCGTCTTAAAGGCTGGCAAGCACCAGGATGCATTTTGGGGACCTTTTATTACAGATGCCTGCCCTGGATTCTAGGAAGTTAAAACCCTGATATGTATTTGACTGAAACCTTGCTCTGAACCAGATCATCTGACCGGTATCATCAGCAATTTGTTTTAGATTACTTGCACAAAATGTGACAACATGAATAGTGTCTGCAAAAGGCCAAGACTGCCACTGCATTCGTAAAATCATCCCCAAGACCCCCACATCCCCCCCTGTGCTAAACCCTTCCATTCAAAACATAACTGAGCAGCCACACTTCTTGACCACAGTTTACATTGTAGATACATACAATCTGCAAGAAACCACGTCTATAGATCGGGCTTTTATCAGACTGATTAGAAATCAGGACGCGATAAGAGGCTACGTGTGGTGTGTGGAGCTATGCTTGTCATTATTATTGTTTTACTTATTAACTGAATTACTGATTAACTTCGTTCTATATAGGTTCCTCTTTGGGTTTAGTATGTTAAGTCCAATCTCTTGCATATGTTTCCCCCCTCTGCACGTGTGGCCTCTTGGACTTAAAAAATGCACATCAATTGGACAGATGCCATTGCTTCTTTACAACATACATTAATAAACTGACACTGCAACTGCTTTATCCATAAATCCTAAAACTAGAATATGTATTTTCATCAGTTGGAACTTTCAAGCTTTAAACATTTGTATGACGAGTTTATGCTTGCATTATGCAAAATTTTCTTACCGAATGTGCTTGTGTGTGTCACTCCATCAGAGCTGACATATCTGGAACGTGCCTGAACCCGGCCAGGGCGTTGGGCCCCGCGGTCATGATGGGCTACTGGAAGTACCACTGGGTCTACTGGCTTGGGCCACTCTCTGGAGGCCTGCTGGCCACCCTGCTGGTCAGGTAAGCAGAAACATTTCATATACCATACAGTAGCGTTTCTCAACGGGGTCTCTACAGCCCCCCAGGGGGGCGTTGGAGGATACAGCTGAGAGGATGCTTAGTTGCCATTTGTGGTCAGTGGTGTATTTTGCTTTTTTTAATACTAAAGGGGGCATTGGCAGGCTTATGATGAGGTCAATGTAGCATTGGGAGGCTTATGATGAGGTCAATGTAGCATTGGGAGGCTTATGATGAGGTCAATGTAGCATTGGGAGGCTTATGATGAGGTCAATGTAGAGTTGGGAGGCTTATGATGAGGTCAATGTAGCATTGGCAGGCTTATGATGAGGTCAATGTAGCATTGGGAGGCTTATGATGAGGTCAATGTAGCATTGGGAGGCTTATGATGAGGTCAATGTAGCATTGGGAGGCTTATGATGAGGTCCAGGGGGCGTTGGGAGGCTTATGATGAGGTCCAGGGGGCGTTGGGAGGCTTATGATGAGGTCCAGGGGGCGTTGGGAGGCTTATGATGAGGTCCAGGGGGCGTTGGGAGGCTTATGATGAAGACCAGGGGGCCTTGGGAGGCTTATGATGAGGTCCAGGGGGCGTTGGGAGGCTTATGATGAGGTCCAGGGGGCGTTGGGAGGCTTATGATGAGGTCCAGGGGGCGTTGGGAGGCTTATGATGAGGTCCAGGGGGCGTTGGGAGGCTTATGATGAGGTCCAGGGGGCGTTGGGAGGCTTATGATGAGGTCAATGTAGCATTGGGAGGCTTATGATGAGGTCCAGGGGGCGTTGGGAGGCTTATGATGAGGTCCAGGGGGCGTTGGGAGGCTTATGATGAGGCCAGGGGGGCATTGGCAGGCTTATGATGAGGTCCAGGGGGCGTTGGGAGGCTTATGATGAGGTCCAGGGGGCGTTGGGAGGCTTATGATGAGGTCCAGGGGGCGTTGGGAGGCTTATGATGAGGTCCAGGGGGTGTTTATTCAAAAAAGGTTGAGAAACACTGATATACAGTGAACATGTCTTAGACACAACAATGAATGTAGATTGCATACAGACATGCGTAGAAATAAGTGTATGTTACATATCTGATGTGGTCAATTTAATGGAATTGAGTGATTAATAAGTTATTTTTTTCTTCGCATCCCTTTTCTGTTTTTATAGACTCCTTCTTGGGGACCGCAGACTCCGTGTCATCTTCAAATAGGAATCTTCAACAAGAATCAGAATTTTCAACAAGAATCCAAAAATGTTGTGGGGTTTTTTTAGGCAAAATTGCGGGCCGTTGACCAGGAATGGCCAGCTAGGGATATTTGCGCCTTAAATCGTACACTGTGCAGAAGGCTTTGTAGATCTCAATCAACACCCACACAGTGCTAATTGACATTAACCACCAAAGATGATTGAGTGGCCATCCTTTGTACGTACAATTAATGGAAACTCAAGCCATTCACTGACAGATCATTTGTCAAGAGCTTCTGTTATTACCCTGGTGCACACGGCATATAGATCCCAGACCTCGCATAGTTTTTGGTTGAGGCTTGCCCTCAAGTGCTGCAAAGAATCGCTGTGGTCTCCGTCTTAAGCAGGCACTGCTGTCAAGAATAATTGAGGACAGCAGCTCCCCCTGTTTCTTGTTACAACTGGTATGTGTGAAAAACAAGCAAATAGTGTTTGAATTGTAAAACAAGCAAGGCGACATTGTTTTCTAATACATTTGGTGCAAAATTATCATTGACCATTAAAAAGCAAATTCTTTGAAAATGTCAACTTTTACATGTTAGTGTGTATTTCTACATTTTTGTTACAATATTAAAGTTTTTCAAAGATGGATATACTGTGTGTGGAGTCTTTATTCCTGGATGTTGTGTGGTATGACATTCAGAGCTGCTCAATAAAAAAATCACATCACTGCCATTGTGTCTTTGTGTCCAGCAAGACAGTAGGCAATGCACCAAAAAACATTCTGGAGTGAATTGTGTCTTTGCTTCAAAATAAGCCGTTTCTCTACAGAATGGATCTCTACAGTTCAAGCATTTCTTCAGACAAAAACCCATGAATAATATCAAAATGATTTTCTTTAGTGCTGGCTCTGTGGGCTAAGATCACGTACCATTAAGGGGGGGACCCGGGGTTGAGTCTGGTCCAAGGTCATTTCCAGATGCTTCCTCATCTCTCTCCCACTACCTTCTTGTCGCTATCATCACTGACCTATCTCCAATGAAGGCATTAAAAAATGTGTCCACTTTAAACAGTATCACCTTGAAGACCATGTTGTCCTGTAGTCATGATAGCATATAGCCTACATAAATATATATAGCATTTGATCTGAGAGGTATTCGGCACATTAAGAAAATTGATGTGCCAAGCAAAGTTGAAACATCTGCTGCAGCCATTTTGCATTACCAGAACTAAAGTGATTTCAAGATGTCTGAAGATGGTGGAGATGGTGAATACCATAACAGGTGCTATCAAAAAGGAAGGAGCCCAATGGGGGCGGTTGTAATCGAGCACCATATTGTGCCAAGGTGATTTCCCTTTGAATAAGCTCTGGCATCTGAGGGCTTTCCAAAACCCAATTACAGAACCGATGCATGGAACCAAGACTGGGGGTCCTAAACATGATGTAAAAAGTGATTTGACTTGTTGTGGGGTGCCTTATGTCGTCACTACCGCCACACTGAGCTCTGGGGCCCTGGTGCTGCAGGCGGCGGCCTCTCACTGTTCTCTTGTGCTCGCTCACAGCGAGTGTCCACATGGGAAAGCTCCCCAAGATGTGGATGATAACCCAATTACGGGCACTCCCGACTGCGAGGACCCCCGCCTGGGCCTTCACGCAGACACACTGGACACCGCGGCCCTACTAACAATCTCCTGGTGCTTTTCTGACCGGGCAGCGTACAGGCAACCCTGCTGGCAGCGAGCTGGGAAGCCTGCCATATGGTGATGGTTTTTTTTTAATGCTGAGATTTGGATACATTTTGCATCCTGGGTGGATGGTGAGTTGATTTTTGAATTAAGTTAAGGAAAAGTGAAACTTTTTTTTTTTCAAAATAAGTACACCTGTGTTAAGAGTGATGAAACCATGCGTTGTGTAATGACTCTTTTATTCTCTCTATATTTTAGACTTAAACTGAAGTTTGATTTTAGAACCATTTCAGACTTCTTGAATGAGTTGCCATATGCACATTTTTATCACAATTTTTTACATGAAATTTGTTTGTGTGTAAAATATCTTCACAAGATTTCGAATTAAATTTCATGGGTTCCTACACATTAATCGCACAGCAAGTTATCTTCATCCAAAACACAGACTTTCCAGACTTTCCATCTAAACATACCATTATCATGCCGACCCCCTGCTCCATAATAATCACCACTTAGTCCCTATAATAAGCCATATTACTGCTAATCTACCACTGCCATGAGCAATAATACATCTTTTCACACTGTGATAACACCGAGCACATTCACACTAAAAAGCCCTCCTGCTATGGTGAGGATTATTTTTACGCGACTCCAGACTTTCATAAGGTTCTGAGTTCACGTCTGTGGCGTGCAGAGAACGACTTTTTAAACTGTGTTCCTGTGGCTTTCGGGGAGCGGGCTAAGCACATTTCCTTGTGGGGAGCTTGGGAGCACAGCGCAGGGAGGAGGGCGTTGGGAAGATGCCTGCGGGAGCAGAGCAGAGCGGAGTGGTTTAGTTAATGCCACCATCCCAGAGGAAGGGAGCCTGGGGAGGGGAAGGGAAGGGAAGGGATCAAGCCAAAACACCCGCCTGCCTTGTGTTGCTCTGCCAGTCTTAGCAACACTACACACACATGCATGCACGAACGCACTACCTCACGCACGTACAACTGCGCGCACGCACGCACGCACGCATGCACGCACAACTGCACGCACGCACGCACGCACACAAAGTGTCTCTCTCTCTCTCTCACTCACACACACACACACACACACACACACACGCACACACACACGCACACACACACGCACACACACACACACACACACACACACACACACACACACACACACACACACACACACAGTGTCTGTCTCTCTGTCGTTCTCTCTCTCTCACACACACACACACAGACACATTCATGGGATCCACTAAAGCGTTCACAAGGGACAGCAGTGTGACAATCCTCATTATGTCAGTGGGAAGACTTGTCACGCTATGCCTATTGTGAACGCCGCATTCAGCCCAAAGTCATTTACACTTTCATTGGCAGCTATTTAGTCCCCATAAAAAAGTTCAAGACGGCAATTTGTGAATCCTGCCCAGCCAAGTGGAAGTGTGTGCAGGAAGGTTTTGGGGGAGGTGTGCATGGATATGTGTCTCTGTGTCTGAGTATACGTGTGTGCTCCGTATGCGTGCTGGTTTGTTTATGGTTTGCTGGTTGTGTTTTTTCAAATGTGTGTGTGTGTGCTCCTGTTTATGCATGTGTGAGCATGTGTGTTCCCCACCACGACTGCGTAATGTGCATGTGTGCATCCCTGTCTGTATGTGTGTGTGCTTGCATGTGTGTATGTATCCGTCCTTATAAACATGCCTGTGTGTGGGAGCTCTTATGAGTGAGTGAGAGTGTGTGTGCGTATGTGCTTGTGGGGTGGGGGAGGGGGAGCTCAGCAGCCAGACTTTTCTTTAAAAAGTCAATTATTTGTTCTCGGCACAGGGGAGGTACCCACTGACCTCCTCTCGGTCTCCTCTGGACTCTCCTCTCTCTATCTTTCAATATCTCTGTCTCTTTTTCTCTATTATCTTTATCATATATTTTTCATATTTTCTTTACTTAAATGTGCACTGTGTAATATTTCAGTAGTTTATTTCCAGGATTCATGCTGCCCATTCACAAAAAAAATGTTTCTTGTTTTTATGTCTCAAATCTTACTGCAGATGGGGTCGCCGGCGGGCCTATTCACTATTTGCTGAAAATACTCAACTACATCATAATAACATTGCTATGACAGTACAGAGAGCCTAAGTAACAGATTAAGCCATTACAATTTTGGGGACAGTAAGGTTATAACATAGGCTCTACGCTAAGGGGTTAATCTGCTGTGATTTTTTTTACATTTTTATTTTTGTAAAGCACATTGATCCGCCTATATACTGCCTTGAGCTGCCTATAACCTTTGTGAAGCACTTTGAAATGTGTTATACTAATAAACCTGCCGTGCCTCCCTCCCCGAATGTCATGAACCCAAGAGCTGCGGCTCTGGCAGAAGAGAATGGAGTAGAGGCGAAGGCTCAGGGGATCCCCCTGCCTTCACAGCGCACACATTTGTATCTCATTTTACGCCAGCGCTGCTCCATTCAGCCATCACATGGCGGAGATAATGGGGGCCTGGCGGTGTGGTGGTGAAAAATGGACTGGTAATTCGGCTCAGTGGAGATTGAAGACTTTAGGAAGCCAGTGAATGGTGCAGCGTAAATGTGGGTGGTGGTGGGAGGGGGACGACATATTGTGTTTCGTTCAGACCAGAAAATGAGAGAAGTTGGAGTCACATTTCTTTTAGGTCTGCTTTCCTTTTAATAATTTCATGTTTCGCTATATATCAAAACATTTAACATGAATGATGTAGGACTGACTGACCAAAGCACATTGTCTGTTTAGTTTCTGTGGTCTTCCTGTGGAAAGTGAAAAGAAAAATAAGCATTGTGTGTTGTCTTAACCACATGAAGAATGAAATTGCCTTGATATCATTTAATTATGTCTCTGCCTTCATCATTCACAGATAGCACCAAATATAGCTGACTAAGACCCGTTTAAACACATTGGCAAAAGTATCAGCCCATGAACATGTATAACAAAATCAAACCTGGATAACACGATGAGACTGAACAATACAGGTGATAAATCAGTGCGGTGAACAACAGCTCCTCCTTAACACTGCTTTGTTCTGAATAAAAACCTTAGTAAATGTGAGTTGGTCCCTTTGTTAATGAGCTGAACAATACATGCACCCAACAAAACCCTGTGAAAATCAATATTCCTCTCTGTCAGGGAATAACGTCTCCTTAGAACCTGGGAAGAAGAAAATCAAGAAACCACACTGCTATGAACGGTCATTCTCTCATGACGCTTAATGCAATAACTTAACATCTAAACAATATCTTTAAAAAGTTTAAAAAGAAGACAATCATGAAGTAAAATAACTTCTACTGAGTCAACACCCAGCCTTTATCTTAACTTTATCATGTTGTACCCTGTATTCCTTTTTTTAAATGGTGTAGCTCATTGTGTTCGGATCTCTCTCTCTCTCTCTCTCTCTCTCTCTCTCTCTCTCTCTCTCTCACACACACACACACACACACACACACACACGCCCGCGTACGCAAACAAAAGTAATTCAGTCATTGAAATGAAATTCAAGCAATGTAATCCCATTAGTACATCATACATACAGTACACAGGTTATAACACTGTGTCCGCAGCACCACTGTGCTAATAGTCCTTTGTCTCAGTTCTTCATAGATTTTTTTGTGATGAAAACAGAGTTCATTTAAGTCATCCACGCACAGTGCTTGATTTTCAGTTTCTTCTGAAAGGAAAACAAAAAACATTTGCCTGTATGTTTGCTCTGAGTGTAGACAAATGCCATCCCTGGTCCAAGCAAGGCAAATGAGTGGACCACAGATTCTAGTCCATCAACCATCAGAAGTGGCCTTTAGCAGAGTTGGGATGGAAATCGCCACTAAGGGAGGTAGATCCCTACCATTCAGGAGCTCCAAAGATGAAAACCCAGGACTATGATGTTGAGATGGTGGTTCAAAATGAATGCAAAGTCAAAACCAACTTCATCAGAGACCTCATCAGAGAGTCTGATGAAGATGGACTTGTGTCAAAACATTAGTCTCTTTAAATGTTGTGCACTGATTAAAGATCAAGAAAAGACTGCATTTGTGTTGCTTTGGGTTTTCCTCTTCAGTTTTGATGCACCAGATGAAAACGCAGAAAGGTCTAGAAGAGTTACTCCTTTGTTGTCCAAGATCATTAAATTTCAGTTGGTCCACAGTGTACACCAGCAAACCTCTGGAGATGAGTGGTTAATCCAGGGGAAAGTCGCAGGGGTTCTGGCCGTCCCTCATGGCTCTGTGGTACAGGACTAGGAAGTCCCTGAACCTGGGGGCACAGCCGAGCCAGGCCTCCCCAAAGTGCTCGGAGCCGGTGAAGAGGAACAGGCCGTCCCCTGGCCTCACGTGGCAGGCCAACAAGGTGTGGATGTACCCGCGCCAACTCGTGGTGTGGGGGCCCTCCTCCCGCTCGAACACGCCACTCCGCTGCCGATACACGCGCCCGCCCTGCACTTCCACCACAGACATCTGCCGCACGGCATCGTGGGATACGTTCAGGATGGAGCCACGGATGACTGATAGTAGGATGGTGAGAAAAGAGGCCGAATGTTAAAGGCATACAATACATATTGACCAGAGGCGATTCCTCTTTGAGTACAAGGGAGGCGCAGCCTCCTGTCCAAAATCACGGAGAATAGTATGTAAACTAATGCTTTACACGACTTAATAACATTGCTATTTCAGACCCAGCTTCATAGAAAATGCATGTGCTCAACTTAGAGATGAAACCAATCTGTAATAGGATCCCGAGACTCGCACGAGTTTTTTTTTCGCTCATGACAACGCAAGCGAGTCGAGTCTCAATGGACTTCAATGGCATGTGGAATTGTACGCTTTTCCAATGGCAAAATGCTAAACGGTCATTGGCTATTGCCGTGAAATTTTTTTGATTTTGAGACTGAGCCTCACTGGGAGTGAATGGAGAAGAGAGAGGAGGGGGGAGGTACCGGAGACTGAAGCTCCGGCTTGTGATTGGGTGAACCCCGTGTCAGTAGGCTACAGTAGTTGATTTCATTTCGAAATGCGGATATGTTATTAATTTGACTGAGAAGTTTCGTCGTGTAACCAGCGGGGAAGCTATTAATTGCGGTGTACTCCAGTTTTGTGTACATATTCTTGTAAACCTAGTGTTGCGAATAAAGTCTTAATAGTGGCATTATTAGTCCTTATCCTTTTCAATCTCCCAATTCAAAAGTTGAGGTTAACTTGCCTACTTTTTGTTAGGGCTAGCTTGCAAGAAAGCTAAGAGAGCTATGCAAAATGCCAAGCATTGTGGATTAAATTCTGGCGAATTCCAGTCGTCCTTATGAGGAGAAAATGAATATCAAGGAGCAGAGCAGAGCACTGCCTAATATTGACTTGGTGAAAAAGGTAGGGAAGAACAACCGTTTCTTTTGAGCTTTCGTGGTGTCTGATCAACTGGTTAACTGTCCCGTGATAGGCGAGTCCTTGTTTCCTACTGTGTTGGCAATGTCTGGTAAATAATTAAAGATTTTGCGACCTCTTAAGTCGTGCACCCAGTAATGAACAAAGACATAGGCAAAATCAATCACATCAATTATGTGGCGGAGGTAGGCCTAATAATAATAATAATAATAATAATAATAATAAAAAAAAACATTTCCCTATGAATAGGCTACAAGGGGGATAATGATTAATGATTAACAAATTTGTTTCAACAAGAGTCCTTTAGTGTGTGAGGCCATATGTGGCTCAGGACCAATATAAGATGTGTGTCAAAATTGTCCCCCCCCCCTTTTTTTTTTTTGCGTTCTGGACATATTGTAATTGAACAGCCTCCCCTGTTTGACAGACTACCAGCCGCCACTGATATTGACGTGCAGATACTTTGTATGGATGTGTATTGCAGATGCGCTGGATTATGTGACTAAGGATTTACACATTTAGAAATGTTTTTAGGAATTCATACATACAAGTTTGCAGACCCATATTGAAAGGAGAGGATTTCAAATTGAGGATGCCTACGACCTAAGTCATTAGGGATTCAAATGTCACCTTCTGTCCAGACAGCGATATCCTTCAACTGAACACCATGTTTTTATTCTCTCTTTCAGCTCATTTACACTTTCATTACCCTGCCATTATGTCTCATTAGGGAGGGGTCAAAGTGGCCTGCGATGGCGATTGGAGAGATACGAGAGGCCCTATAGGTCAGGCAGTAAATAAAGTCTGTTCAAAGGGCACATTTCTTCTGGTTGACTGCTGCTATCCATGTGCCTCCATTGTGTGGGCCAGGGTCCGTGCATCTGTCACCTCCGCCGTCAGCCTTCACCCCCCAAGTAACCCCCGTTCACCCGTACCGCCAGCCGGGGCTCTGGGAACTGACCAGTGCTGTGGCCAGCTGGCAAGGAGGGCAGATTTGTAGATCTCTGTTAAATACATCAGGCGGCCACTATGCTGAGAAGTCAGTCTGGTTTGTGTGTGTGCATGTGTTTTTTTAACGTTTCTTGGTCTGTCAATAATTAAGGTTTCACTAAAAAAAGCTTAAACTTTAAAAAGCTTCAACTTTAAATGTATAGAATTTAAATAGTAGCTTTTAAGCTCTTAAGGCAGGGCTTGAAGTTAAAGCTTAAACTTTAAATGTATAGAATTTATATAGTAGCATTTAACCTCTTAAGACAGGGCTTCTGTTGCAAATGTGCTGTTACCAGAATGGCAATGGCCAAGTCATTAGGCATTACTAAATACTCTGTGTAATGGTATAGTAGTGTTGTACTATGGCGGTAGTAATGTCTTTTCCATGTCTATTACGGCAGTCCACTGGGTGAATGGTTCACAGGATGAGGTTACTTCTTTCAAGGTTTTTGTAACTTCATTTTCCTACACCCTTGAAGGATGGCAGTTGTTCAGAGTAAGGCCATTGGTATCTAAAACTGTGCATTTTGTGCCATTACAGCACAGTAAAGCAAATTGTGATCTAAGCCTCTGAGGAACCCAGTATAATGTTGAAAATATTTCAAGTAATGCAATGGTTCAAGTCTTCACTGGAACTATGCAGAAAATAGCTGATAATAATGAGGGTACAAAACGCACACCAGAGAAGGAGGCAGTGGCGGCCCAATATAACCCAATATAAGACGAGAAACACTTAACGTGTTACATTTCATGAAATGTTTTTTTTTTTTACTAGAAGTCGGGAGTGTGCCGGCAGCAATCCTTCCTTTAAACTATCCAGAAAAGAACTAACTAATGAATGGCTGCATGAAGAGCCATTTGAGCGCTGTTATTTTTAGATTGTAAGTGGTTGCAGCAGTAACACATGACAGATTTCTCCTACCGAAATCACTGTTGCAGATGGCCAGCAGAAGTTCTGTGTTGTTGCACGGTTGGCAGGCAGCTGTGAGGACAGAGGAGAGGGGGGAGAGAACAGATTAAACAATAAACCGGCATTGCTTCAATTAGATATATGTGTCATCATACCATATTTTGTTAATGAAAATTTGGATTGGAATGACAGGATATTTTAATTTCCTTGTGCTTGTAAAAATGTCAAAATTCGATCACTATTTAATTTTGAGTGGCACATTGCTTGGTGGCGCTTTTTCCACGGCCACACGGCGATACTGGTGCTCATTGATAGTGTGAAATTGTAGGAGAAGAAGTGAACACTTGTTTTGGACAATCAAGGCCTAAAAATGGCATGTAAACTGAAAGCACCACCAAATCCACTCTTTCGTGACCTCAGTGATTGGGCCTCTATTGTGCTGTCTTAATTGGATAACCCCACCCAGACAACCTACTTGTTGGTGAAGTCAGCTATTGATACACATCCCATCTTCCCATCCCCCTAATTCTAAACAGGGCTTGAGATGTCTGTGTCTGTTTTTGGTTGCCATAATGGCCAAAAAGGGCAAACTGAGAGAATGGCATGGCATTTCTGGAATCCATGGAATATTTGCCTTCTCTGTTCATCTGGCCCACCCAGTGACCCTGTGCCAGCCTCATCAGCATCTTTCTTTATACCCCCGTCTGGACGTCTGATGAAGAGACAAAACACTGAAGAGGTGGCTTGGAATGCTGTGAAACGATGGAATGTTGGGCTAACCAAACTCCATCGGACAGTTTTAACTATTAAATGAAATGCTGTGCTTTTAACCTAGCCTGGTGAAAGGCATTTGTGATATCTATAATGTAGAAATTACAATGAATGAATGAATGTAGAAATTAATAATGCATATACTATATTATTAACTACAACGGCCAGATAAATAATCTCTGCCTCTTGACCTACTCTGAGGAGGCCTTCGCAGCCTCGCTACGGAGCTCCGTTTTCTGAGGAACTCGTAATGGAAGCCCACAGTCCGGCGACTGATGTCTCCTTGTGGATTAGCTTGAATGAAAAGGGCGGATTTGTGACGTCCATCTGGGCGGTAGCAGTGCACTTGCTCCGACCGCTCATCATCGGCCATCAAGAGGTCCAGCTCTCCGGCGTGCTCGATGAACAGACTAGCTCCTTGGAAGCCACGAAAGGGCTTGATGCAGACGGTGGTGTGTCGTGCCCTGTGGACCGGTTCCAGGACCACCCGCAAGGCGCGGCTCGGGTATATCCATTCGACCGAGCCCTCCGTGCACTGCAGGCGGACCTGTTGAACCGCACGCAAATTGCTGTCCCTCACCAACCCGCTGAAAGGACAAGGCATAGAAAGAAAAATAATAAACAAAAAAAACCAAGCATGATAAATCAATTAATAGCAAAGTGCGTGCCACGCCATGTAGCCTAACTATAGGCCTAATATTACAGGCTATGGCATAATATAATATAATATAATATAATATAATATAATATAATATAATATAATACAATACAATAAAATACATTGTTCTGAGAAAGACATACAAAACTAGCACAATCCTAGGCCGGCATCATTTCTATGCGTTCAGAAAAGGCAAATGACAGTTTGATCACAACAACCTTGGAGTACAGGCCAATATCGCATTGCCTTACCTTCCCCTCCAATTGCACAAGTCAGCCCTACCGGAACAAAGCAGACATAGCGCCTGCAAATAATGTAAAATGTTTCTAAGAGACATGCTCAGACTTCAGAGTTTGCAGGAGCTGCCAACAGGACATGGCCAACGCGGCTCGAAGCTCCGGCTCAAATAAGTTGATGCTCTGTGGTGATGCGAGTGTTGGTGGACGACTCCCGTGCGCACTGCTCTCCACCCTCTCCCACCTCCCCAAACACCCCCAAAATTTGAATGTATGGAAACTTCCTTCCTGCTCCGGACGGTGTCATTAGGATCTCGTTCCACAATATTAGGCTACACAGAATCTGTAACGGGACTAAGGAGGCCGGGTGACAAGTGGTGCAGAAGGGCATTTTCCCACATTTTTGTCTTATAAATGGTTTTGGTCGAGAAACATGGGGCGCAAGACCCCTCTGTGACTGGACCTTTCTCCCCAACGAGATTTTTAAGCATTAATAGGCCATTTTTTTACAAAGGTGAAAAGGGCATGAATGATCCATGAATTTGGTCCATTTTAGCCACACAAAATGTATTACATTGCGGCAATAGTCTAAGGTTTTCTTTTCAATTATCAGTTTTACAGGACTTTTGTTTTTCCCCATGAAGGGCCCTGGTGGTAGTGGGACAGATGAAATTGGCGAATTCTTAGCGACCTCTAGAGGGATAAACACAGCACTGCCTGTGATGCATATTGGCGGGCAGTGCGCCTAGGTCAGTCCAGCAATTTATTTATTTATTTCTATAGCGATTCCTACTAGGTTCATCGCGCCATTCGCTCATTTCATTTATAGGGTATTTAATACACTTTTTTTTTTTTTTTCCACCGAATCCCGTGTTTTCCCTCGTGCAACTTGAGGCGCGCATCAGACACAATAAAGTCTGTATCCCAACAATAAGCTATATGCGTTCAGGTTATTTCAGTAAATCATCTTGGCCAAAAAAGAAAGGAAAAGAGAAAGTAAAGAAATAATGAAAACAAAGAAAAAAGTCCTTGGTCACGTCGGTTTGTATGATTTATCTATCAAGGACAAAAATTAACCTTAAGATTTCGTCACATTATCTTCTGGTATCAAATTATCGTATTCGAAATGGTTAGGCTATATATGACCTCGCAAACTTATCCTAGTTTCCCCATTTTCATACAGTCATATATAATATTCATTACCTATTTGTTTATTTGAATAGTTCAACGAACATGTATTACGCGAATCATCTTTCAATCAAATAAGCCTACATTTCTCAATTGATTAGCCTACTGTAATTAATTTCCAGATTCAACAACACGCGAAAAAAAATTGGGCCTATACATTTCAGGCCAATGCACAAAGTGTGACTGAGCAACCAGTGGTGTAGTCTACGTAGAACGCGGGTATACGGAGTATACCCACTTCTAAATTTCAGGGATTTCAGTATACCCACTTAAAATTGATCTATCCATTATTTTGAATAGCACGAATATATAGCCTACAGTATACCCACCATAAAAAAGTAGACTACACCACTGTGAGCAACGTCAATGTAACTTGTGTCTGGGAAAAAAGTATATAGGGCCTAAATATTGTTGTCAAACACTTTAAGAAGTGGGTTCCTAAATACGATGCAGCCTATTGGGACATAAAAAAACAATACCACCAGATAAAAGACGAGCGCCAACAGTAGCCTCGCTTGCACATATAATTGGCATGTTCTTCAGACTAGCCTTTAAATAAATGTAATGAAACTGGGATGATTGAACGACATATCCATCAAAATTATTATAAAATTATAAAAAAAAGAGCTGGCGAAACTGAGCAAAAAACAGAACTTAATTCCAAACGTTCTCTGTGTAATTTTTTTTCTTCATGTCGTTAAGTGCGTAGAATATCTTCAAACCATTTCAGTTCGATGTACGTTCCATTAGCGTCCGCCGCTTGGGGTGTCAATGGAGTTGGGATGCGTAATTACGCACATGAAATACACAAGACCAAAAACTGGACAAGATTTCTAAACTCTTATGATAACAAGTTGAAGCTATGCATTGTGTCAAAAACGAACGATTTATTAAACACATGACAAAAGACCAATCATCTGGACCCACAAGTTGTGCTTTAATACAGTAACACCTTTACAGCGCTGGTACACAAAGATAAGGCCATATAACTGAAGACATTATAATAATATGAGAATATTACTTGTCAGCCTACATAGTATAATAATTTGAATAAAAGCGCTCGTTGTTACAAGTTTAAAGAAAATTAACGGAGTTGTCAGTAGCTGTGTACACAAGAGGAAATAAACGGACACTCTAATCTCAAACGGATGAACTCACTAAAAAAATAACATTTTCCATAGAAAAAGTCAATGTACATGAAGAGGTACATACATATTTACAGTATGCGTGACAACTATCTAAATAAGCTGTACAAGTGCGAAATTGATAGAAAAAATATTGATAAATCAGCTTCGAAATCAAGTGGGAAAGGTGCAATGTTTATACATAGTTGATAGGTCTCCTTACACATTTAATACTAAACCAGATCATCTCTTTTCTTTGAAAAAGCCTTTGTCCGTCGTACTTTCTTTAATGGTAACTGTTAAAAAATTACTGGTTACATCGGTGACGACAACTTTCTCCATGTTTGAGATGGATGGGCGCCAGGCATCATTTGCCTGATCCCCGAAGATGATTGGCACTGAACGGTTGGACGCAGACTGCTCAGTCTCTAGGTCGTCCTCCTCATATAAACGAGGTCTACTTGAATTATGGCCTTTAGACTGTTGCAACGTTTCACTCGAACATTGCTTCACAGTTCTGTGGGCCTGCGTGTCATGCCTTGGTTTGTTTGTTGGAAAAAGATGGTAACCGCTGGTCGCTGCTCCCATCGATTTTGGCGAGTTCGGCTTAAACCTTTCTGTCATTTGTGGGACGCTGCAGTCTGACATTTCACCTTCATGGTGTCCGTACCTTCCCATTTTAGAAGTGCTGTATGCGACCTGCTCGTCTGACCTCCTCTTCGGGGTCTCGGTGTACGCGCAACTGCCTGGGCTGACATTGAACCTTAACTTGGGCTTGGGCCCTCGTTTCTTTGGCGCGTTCACAAATCCATCGGGTACCCTAGGCGGCGAACCGGTTGGTCTTTGTCTTCTCTCCAGTTCCTGTGGTCGAACGCTCTCTCCTCGGTTAACGGTGCTAGGTGGGAATATCGTTGGCACCACGGTGCGCAGGCCCTCGCGCGCTCTGGGGGTTATAACAGGTTCGGCAACAGGATACGAGACGTGCATTCCTCGCGTCATCTCCCTTCGGAATTCATAGGATTTGCCTTTGGCCTTTGCCCTTGCCTGTGCACAACAAGAATAGTGATACACCACACAAGTGCACTTATTAGCAAGCGCATAGATGCATGCATGCTTACCAATCCAAAATACATCTGACACCAACGACTTGTGCAGGAAAAAAAGATGTGCGTAATCGCTGATAAATTAGACTGCACTTAAGTCTACAGCCATTGCTCTATGTATTTAACCTTTTTTTGTATTAAAATGTGATGCATGATGACACTCTTTAGTCAAGTTTCAGGTCTGACAAAAATAACTGGTCAGCTCATCCACTACCACCCGTGCGTAATTAAGGAGCTTTCAGCTTTGCTCACCTTCATTAGGAAAGTTTCGGGCTTTGGGCCTCTCTTTTTCGGCCCATAAAGCTCCCTCTCACGTTCCCTGCAAATGCAATAAAACAATTACTTGAAGTCACACCAAACTTGATGTTTCTTATAGGGTAAAAGTCTCCGTCACAGCCGCCGCTGTTTCCCTCCATGCAAACACATGGTCGTAAACCACAAATAGGCCTGCGAATGTGACAGCTAACTCCCAAACGTATATTACCTCTCCTCGAAAGCAGCAAAGAGGCGTTGGTCCAAGATATTTTCCTCTGGTTCCCAAGTGCTGTACCTGCATCGAAACAAGAACATAGTGTACAAATTACACAGTTGGGTGGTGTGCAATTTCATCCAAATACCATCGCTTCATTGGAATATGCAATAACCATATGTGCGTGGAAGCTAGCGGACAGTGGGATGCTAACGTTAGCTACGTTGGCTAAGCCTGAATCAAGTAGACTTGCAAGCTTGCCGTTTAGGGACAGCGTTACCCAAATGCAACTAGCGACTGTAGCTAGAAGCGCGAGTATGAGCGACTTCAGCTCAGCAGACATCTGCTAGCAAATGCTCGCAATGTCCGCTTCTCTGCGAGCTAACTGGCTAGTACCGTACATGTCTTGCCAAATGTTAGCTTAGCCAGTGCAATAACACCGATTAGGCTAGCGTGGACCCGTTATGAGTAGGACAATGTTTTGCTTGCAGAGCAAAAGGCAGGAACAACATTTTCCGCTATATGGTTAAAGAAATTCGTCGATCGACAGCTAACAGTACTCACTTTTGAGACCATCCTTTCCATTTGACGAGATATTCCATCCGACCCTGCATGATGAATAAATAAGAGAAAATAGCAACAGACACATCACACTCTGAAATCCAGCGCACAAGTAACGAGTAATATGCAATCATATTCTTTATTTAAGGTTATAGCATGAATAAACTGTCATACTCGTCTTATGCGCCTTTTGATTATGGATTCGGCAGCAAAGACTCGCTCTCCGACCGCGGATAGCTCCATGTTTACTTCAGCGTCGCAGCCCTTCTAGCTGGCCTGTATCTACCTCCCTTCTCGGCACCTTTGCCTCTGGTATCCCAACAGCCCATAATACTCAAAAGAAACGTCACTGCGTTACCATGAGGACCGATGTTTTACGCATTTGCGCTATGCCCATTGGCTCCGGTGCGGGAAAGGCGGGGGTTGGTGTTTCTAGAGGAAATGACGACATTCATAATAATCTTTGATAACCTCTCCATCTAATTTCCCCCCTTTCAGTCTTAGACGCTTTCCTTAATTGCATAATGAATACAAATGTGGGTACATGTCAAACATTTTTTGTAAACCTTGCGTATTTTATTCAGAATGTGTGTAAAGCCTACATGTAGCAGCCTTCTGTTGTATGCTGACTTGCTTACTATGTGGGCTATGTAGTCTACAGTTGCCTCAACATTAATCTTTTTTTTCTTTCAGTTTTCTGATAGTCTCCATGTTTTAGTCTAAGTTAGGGGGGGGGGGGGGGGGAATCAATGCGTATTCCACCAATAGAAAATAGTGTGG
This sequence comes from Engraulis encrasicolus, assembly GCF_034702125.1. Taxonomy (NCBI): domain Eukaryota; kingdom Metazoa; phylum Chordata; class Actinopteri; order Clupeiformes; family Engraulidae; genus Engraulis; species Engraulis encrasicolus. The sequence goes on along the minus strand of NC_085858.1, from coordinate 51,664,409 downwards.
GAAAACTTGGGCAACTGTTGTGGAAGGTGCAGTGAAATGGAGGAAGGAGCCATACCAATTATTTGTAGGCCTATTTTAATCGCTTATTATTTTTGTGTCATCATTACCCGTGTTTTCATTTTTGCTCTACAATGTAATACTGTTGCATTTAAAAAATATATTATCACACCAAAAGACAGCACGCGTCCTTTTATTTTGAGTGCGCTTGAATGTGCGCTTGTGAACGTAAAAATGCGTTAGACATGATAGTAAAATGCAAAAAGTTTGAACTAGGCTACCCATTAGGCTATGTCTTGCTTTCTTTTACACCCATTTATCACTTCTTTCTTTCTTTCTTTCTTTCTTTCTTTATTTCTGCCCTTCTTTCTTTCTTTCTTTCTTTCTTTCTTTCTTTCTTTCTTTCTTTCTTTCTTTCTTTTGGGACAATCTCTTCCTATTGAGAGGCATACGGTACGCCACACCAGAAAAAAAGTTAGATGACTGAATGTAGAAACAAGCTGGTCCCCTTCAAAGAGTGGGCCACAGATGAATGGAGCACACAGGATACGTTTGCTGTTATTTTATTGTGGTTTAAGCATGACTAAAGTTTCGACGCAGTGCGTCTTCATCAGAGTCAAAATAAATAAATAGCGGAATGTCTACAATATTTTGTTGTGCGCAACATGAATTTGATATGCCCTAAATGTAGGCTACCTTATAATAACCCTCTATGTGCGCAACATGAATTTGACATGCCCTGAATGTAGGCTATGCTGTTTTAATAAATAACAAGCGCATTTTTAAAATGCAGCCTATGTAGGCTATATTAGGCTAATTAAGCTTAAGTAAGAATTTATCTGATCAACCCTTGCGCATTAGGCAACATCCTATTGCAATAATAATAAAAGCCCAATTATGAATTCCCTTGATTATGATTAAATTAAGAGGCTTGTACAACAGCCCATGATACCACCAACGTAATAATGATAATAATAATAATAATAATAATAATAATAATAATAATAATAATAATAATAGGCTAATAATAATTATAATAATAATAATAATAATAATACCCTAACAATAACGCATTTAATAGATAGGTTACGTTTTTAAATGCTATACTGCAGACTATGATTAGGAGTATAGATTAGTGAGATTACAATTCTAATTAATACGAAATTAATGTTTTATAGTCTACAACAGGAGATGAAATACGTAGCCTAAAATAATGGCATCTCACACACCAATTAAAAAATCGCCTATTCTGTGTAGTAAAATAGTAATGCCCTCAATGAAAAATATTTTATTAGATTTTTGCGTTACACTTTATTCTTTTGCACCTTGGGATTCCCACGAGGTGTGATTCCCATCCATTTGCATGTATGGAGAAATGCAGAATTCTGGCCTAATGGAGTAAAGGAACGACTTAAAATTTAGTTTCAAGAAACCTCAAGCCAACACCTCTACCACAAAGCACTTCAGAAAGATATAGGTCCGTTGTAATGACCAATATGCTGGGTTGCATTATATTTTTCAACTATTTCCTTTTGTCAAATATGGAGCCTCGCCTGCGGTAGGTCTAATCGCACATTACTGAACAGGGCCCAATCTATCAATTGCCCTGTGGTTTCCTATATTTTAGCTCACACTGTCAAACGCATGTGTTTATTGTTCCAAACAATATTGCATTTTTCTTCCTCACATCCACACAACCAAAGTATATGCGCATTGAAATCCATAATTGCCTGCTTTTTGCGCATTTCTTTCGAGATGGGCATATTTGTGCCAGGCTCGATCCTTGCAGTGAAACAAAGACTATGTCCGTCGTGCACTGCCTTTCTAATGAGTAGCCCCTTAATGCGCGCCGTACCTCCTGAGGCACGCTGTAATAGACATTGAAATGTAACTACCATAGCACTACAATACTATGACACAACACAGGCCCTTTAGTAATGCACCACGACTTGGTCATTACCATACTGGTAACAATGAATTTATAAAGCCGCGCCTTAAGGGGTTAAAAAAAAATAGGCTAACACATTCATTATACATCTTATGGGAAAATAATGCGTAATTAACCAGTTAGTACTCCTTGTCAAGGCAATAATAGGCTAAATTTGCCGCGCGAGGCGAGATGTGAGACATCCTCTGCTCGTGATTGGCTTTGGCATGTCTGCACTGCAGCACTGCTGCGACCACATATGGTTAGTCTGCATAGTGCGAGTTGTTGAAATATCATTGGTTCTCCTGTATCTGGGCAACCGCTATGATCTAGCATGGGCATTGGCTGCCACGAAACTGTGTTTGGTTAGGGATGGTTGTTTATGCATATAGTTTGAGCAAATACACCAATAATGCGCCACCTTTGACCACGTTTTTTAAATAAATAAATAACACTTGAAAAAAGGTGGGAAATACGTCCTCGTGATAGGAAGAAATTGTGTTTTTTTGTTCAATCCCTCATGAATGTAGGTGACAAGATGAAGCCTAGCCTATGATTTCATATAGGCCTATCATTAGGCCTAATTATGAAAGGAGCTTTCTAATGTGTGACATACCAGCACAGCAAAATATGATGAGCTATCCTGTTTGTGTTTTCCCTATCAGCGCTTGTGTGATCACTGTGCCATGTCCTCGGCTCCTCAGGTAGGCCTACCTCGTGCTTATTCCAAACGTGTTTATTCTAAATATTCTCTGTAATTATGCCTATTATCTGTAAATGATCTGTAGCCTACAATATCTGCGTCAGGGTTGATTGTGCGTAATGAAGGCCATGCCGCAGCGAAACTTCATGTCTATTCCAAAAGGTATGATAGAGGAAGAGGAATGGTAGTTGAAACTGAACAGACAAGAAATGTTATAAGGTCGCACAAGGAAGTCGGGAAGTTAAAATTACTTTCATTTAACATGTTCACGTCTTCAAGGGGAAAACCATTGCCTGCATGTGGCTGTCATTCATATAGCCTAAACCTACAGTGCGTGGACTGGTCTCACGCAGTATTGCACGTCTTAGAAAGGGCTACTGCCTATTTCTTTGTTGATTTGGGAATATAATACAAACTACTTATGGATGGCGGTAATGTATTTTCCCCATATTTATCTGAATTGACACAGACAGAAACTGGGACATGAGGTTATAAGGCAAGGGAAATAAATACAAGACAATGAACAGACTCATCCTGATTTATCAAGGTATTCCATATCCAGCTGATTAGTAATAGATGTTGGTGTGGAGATGCTGAGCACTGTTCCACCCCCATTCATATTTCCAAGTATCACACCTATCCAGAGATAATAAGCAGCAACAGCAGTCTAGCGCTGAGCTGTGTTGTTTCACTGACCTTTCCTTGGATGAGATGAGAAGGGAATTCTTTTTATTGCTGTCTTAAAAAAGGCCTATTAATAGATGTTGTCTACCATAGCTAGGCGTGTTACCCTGGGAACTCATTAATCCGAGTGATCAATACTCTCTTTGTCACAGTTGTCAAGTCAAGGCCATCTTACACAGTAAATTTGCCAGTGTTAATTTTGCAGTGTTAAGGCTTATTAACACTATTGGAGTAATTCCAACACCAAATGGAGTGAGATGCTATCCAGTGTCAGTGACAAATGAAGTTGTTAAATTATGTGGAGTTAGAAGTACTCCAGAGAGCCCCCACCTCCTCAAGGTGATGGAGTTTGTCTGCGCCATTGTATGCTCCCCGAAACTGCTTTACTCTTTATAGTGTTAGCTTAACACTATAAATCTAACATCAGTGTTTAACACTGATCTGGAGCAGGACCAAATAGACACTAGAACAGTGTTGATTTTAACTCTTTAAGTGTTATTTTAACACTACAAAATTTACTGTGTAGGTTCACTTTGAGCAGGCCTTTCACAACTATTAAGTGAACTGATCTAGGCCTAGAATTAAAATCTTTCATGAGATGAAGCTTGATTCTCCACTTTGCCATCTGTGATAGGCCTTGGATTACAGCAAGACAAGGCACATCTCTCTCAGCCTCCAAGAAGCAGGTAAAAACTCCTCTCTTTCGTGACTATATTGTAGAAGTGACGAGGAATCTCTACACTAAGGCTTGAGCTGGGGTGTATGGATGTTTGTACTCTACTCAACCGTGTGTTTATGTAGCCCTACTTTACTTAGCATCTGCACTTGTTGATCTGTATATTTCCTGTGCACTTTGTTTCTATTAGTGATGTCAACTATGATTATGTCCTCGATTGTAAGTTGCTTTGGTTAGGCTACTAAAAGTGTCTCTCAAATGCAATGTAATGTAATGTAATATTTGTGCCTTGCTGTTTCTGTTTGCTTCTTTGTTTTGTTTTGGCCTTCCTAGACCAAGGGCCTGTTTTTCAAGATTCAAGGGCCTTCCCACACCTCCTCCATACCCATTTCAAAATGTTTTGTTTGTGTTTCCTGCATGAATTCCTCAACATGCATGTTGGTTGGCAATTTCCTTGTTGTTTCTAGATGCCATGAAAGAGCTTATGGGTACCTGTAGGTAGGCAGTGTGCTTTCATTTAGGCCCATCCATATCAAGCACAGTGATAGCGGCAACAAATTCACCATTTGACTCAATCAATACCGATCACCAAAGTTAAGATAGTCCTCAAACGCTCAGATAATGACACACAGCGAGAGAACAAACAGAACAAACACATGTCAGTTATAGGTCATTATTATATTCTTGACACAATCAACAGTATGGCAGAAGCAAGTTGTTTTAAATGTTTTTTTTTAATGTACATGACTTTTGTATACATGTTTTCTCTTTAGTGAAAAATTGTAGTAATAAAAAAATTGTGCATATATTAGAGGATAAAAATTCACTGTCGATTATTATTCATCAAACTACATAGAACAAGAGGCTATGCTTTGAGCTGAAAATAGAATCAATTAGCCTAAGAAGAGCCATCACTACTTACAGTCTTAATGAAACCATTCCACAGACAACGTAGCGTACCCTGTTAAATGTGCATGACAAGGCATTATCTGATGCTTTAAGTACATTCAGGCTTTCTGTGAGGATTAAGACACCACTTAAATGTGTAGCCTTTGTTTTAGCAGCCATCTTGTATAACAGCTTTGTGCTAAGGGATACTTCAAGACAACTTTTAATGTCTCAAAAGCTATGGGTTACCAGTCGGTAGATGTGTCTTCTGACAAATCGGGGGGAAAAAGACAGATTTGCATGTGATTCAGAATTCATGTTGACATGGCAACATGTGTGTGGGTACAACCAGTGGTAATTATTTCATATTACGATTCAAGTGACCTGTGTTATTGGCTTCTATTAGGTTCAGGGTGTTTGATTAGTTGAAATGAGAGGTTTTGTACGTTTTGTATTGAGAAAGACTTAACTTCTGAGAAATAGGAGTAGGTCAGTATCAGATGATGAACAAATGACCCACTTTGGGCAAAATGAGCAGAGAAGAAATGTATCCACCTTGTATACACCACACCAATTTTATACATGGGTTTCCCATTTGTAAACAATCCCTGAATGCGCAACCCTGGCAGCGCACTGTTCAACCTCTGATAGTTGGAAACTGCGGTCACTCAAAAAATGGTTGGCTGCTTAGCATCTTGCTCCTCCTCACATCACAAATGTTTCTTAACGGAAAACCTATCTATACTCTAACAGAATTTCTAGTCTGCTAGTTTTGTTTCATGGTGGCCACTGAGGATTATGGACTTCACTGCACAACCAGATATCCAATTAGAGCAATGCGGCGCCTGGCAGTGACTATTAAGGTGGATACATTTCACAAAGATTACTGAGAGAAACAGATGGTAGGAAAGTTCTCTATGTTGTTTTCATTAGTTTATCCATACATTTCTCTGGAGTCTAGGGACCTAAACTACAAATCTGGTTCAGGATAACTTAAGGTTAAGTTAAGAGGTAAATAATCTAATACCAGAGCTTTTCTTTAAAAAAAAAAAAAACACGACTCAAGCCTCTTCTATTAGGTTATTTACCTCTTAACGTAACCTTAACTTATCCTGAACCAGCTATGTCGTATAGGCCCAAGATCAAGAATAACCTCTTCTTGAAAACGACTTGTTTGCATGATTTTTTTTCAGATGGTCATTGTTAATGACAAGCTTGCTTGTTTGTAAGCTTGGGTACATACAGTAAGTGCTTTTTTTTTTCCAGTGGGCTCTAAAACACAATGCACTGTAGCTCACTGACTCAAAACCATAATTGCCATAATTAGGTGCTTTGAATCCCAAAGAATCTTTAGCAATGTAGCTTTAAGTACATGTTTCAACAGTCATATACAACCTTACAAAGCACTCCAAACGGAGGACAATGTTCCGAATCTGCATCTAGCAGCGACATATCCATAAACAATATGAGTTATACAGTATTTACAGGATATAAACATTTTTTTGTACATGCTTTACAACTATGCACAGAAGAGTGGCTCTCCACGACGTTGCACACAATCTCTCTGTAGGCCAAAGTGTCTAGATGGAGACGTATTCCTTAAAAGTGACAGTAAGGCAGTTTGTTGTGATATCAGTGATGACAATGTTGCCCTGAAACGGATGGATCGGCTTTGCAGGCTCCTCCCGGGGCCTGTCTGTGGCTTCGGTAGCCTGCTCCTCAGAGGTGGGGGTTTCCACCGTGACCTCCACCGGCTTTGGAGACTTCCAGAAGCTCAGGTCAATAGGCTCCTCAGGATTGGAGTCTGTAAAGTCACTGTAGGTGGTCCGTGTACTGCACTGGTCGCCCAGGTGAAGGTTCATGGGCTCGCTCTGATAAGGGGAGGACGCTGTGCAGGGGGTACTTGTACTCCGAGAGGGTAAGAATCTCTTAAAGTGCGAGCCCTGATGGTCGTCAGGTTCTGAGAAGGTCCGCTTGCGATCGTTTGGCATTGAGTGACATCGGCTTACCTCCGGCGGGGGGCTCGACACAGGGCTGGGTTTGTTGGTTAGCTGTAAAGGCTGATCGACTTTGGTATTGAACAGCACCTCAGAGGTATCCATCCTGCAATACTCTGTGTCAGAGCTATTTTCCCTCGGCAGTCTGTGCTCTCTGAAGGATCTGGCCTTCTTAGCATCCTTGGTATGATGTCCTTTAGTAGGATCCCTCTCTGATATGCTGTCCTGCTGGTTGAGCAGACTTGTGATCTTTGACTGTTCTGGAGATAGTTCCGTGCTGCTCTGATCAGAGTCTCCACTTTGGTGTGAAGACGACCTTAGTGGATCGTCACGCGCCAGGTCCGGCGTCGAAGACACATTGCTGTCCATGTACTTGCTCATCACGATGATGATGCGGCCGTTCTTGTTTTTATTTTTGATGATCTTCATCTTTGATGATCTGCTGCTACTGCTGTTGACGGCGGTGGGAAGGCTTCCCTCTTTGGGGCTGGTGTTGGGCCGCTGCTCGGGCTGGCTGGTGTTGGCAGCAGGCTGCTGTGGTTCCACCATGAGATCTTTGACTTTGCTCAGGCAGCCCGTGTCCTTGTCCCTGACCCACTTCTGCTGCAGGGCGGGCGGTAAGTTCCAACTCTGGCTGGCAGGGGCCTGGGGCTTGGCCTCTTTCGCTTTGCTGAACGGCATGTCGTACATCTTCGGGTCCGGCTGGTAGTGGTGGTGCTTTTTGCTGTTGAGCTGGTAGAAGTATTTCTTCTTGCCGTGGCTGTGCGGCTCTGACGATGTCTCCTGGCTGTTGGGCAGGTACTGGTGATGCTTCTTGCTGTTCAGCTGGTACTGCTGGGGTTGGGAGCGGGGCATGGGGATGGCATCCAGCTTGGCATGGTTCTCCTCGTCTGGGGATAGATCCTGGAGGTTGGCAAGGATGCTGGACCTCCTGGCAAATGCTGGGAGCTGAAAAGACATAAGGACATCATTAAGGGCCTTGAATAATGAATACATACTACACAATGAGGATGGCTTAACATGTCATAGGTAACTGGTGAGGACATGGGTGTCAAGCTTGTAGCCTGAGGGTTTGCAGAATGATTCCCAGCCCTCAGGTTGCAGTGGGGGAGTACTTAACCAGAGCTCTCTCCCATCCTTCTTCATGACTGAGGTACCCTGAGTATGGTACCATCCTGCCACATTGCTCCCTTGGGGCACTGTTTGGGGCTGGCCATTTGCACAGGAGACGTATACAATTTCATTCTGTGCAATGAGCACTGTATGCTGTGGAGCGCTGTGTCATAATGACAATGAGAGTTTACCACATGGGCTTTCACTTCACGTGACGTGTTTTTTAGGGGAGATGTTAAATATGTATGAGAATTTAAAAAATATTAAAGGGCGGTGCTGCGAGATACACTTGGCTCTGTACCGGTCTGCATTACAACAAAATGTCAAAATAAAACAATATAATCACATTCACTTTTTAAGTAAGGAAAAGGGTTCAGAAAGCAAAATGCCATGTTCCGTATGAATCACAGCAAAGGTCTGTGTTTATGCCATTTTTATTTAACATTTCATCACCAAATTCCCATGAAACATAAAATAAGCAAATTACACTTGCCTGGACCAACAGATGTTTTGGCTTAGGTCCTCGCTTGCGATATCCCAACAGCTGTTCCTGTCTCTCTCTGAAAACCATGCAAAGCAATTTACCATTACGAGACTTACAAGTTACAGGCATTGCCCATCTCACACACTAAATAAAAGAAAACAAAGCATTTGGGAACTAAGTGTTGTACAGATAAACATTATTGACAGAAAGTAAATGGACATAGATTATTGCCTCTTCAGCATAAATTGCCAGAAAATGCGGGAAGGAGCCGTCTCCTCGTAGACCGATGCAGAAGGCCAACCACAAAGCCCCTCCTTTCATGACTATATAAGGTCATGGATAACCCCCTCCCTCTCATCGGTCAAGTCAACCCTAAACACCGATGTATGAACACACACACACACACACACACACACATTGCTACACATCGCTGTTACACACGATCCGCCTCACCTGTTCTGAAATGCCACCAGAAGACGAGGATCAAGAATGTTTTCCTCTGGTTCCCACGTGTTGTATCTGCAGAGTGGAAGAATGACATTAATTTCCTTGCCAAATCGCCAAAGTTTTACTTCTAACGGCCTAAGCATTTACAACAAATTCACAATCATTAAGATGTCAGAAGAATCTCTTAAACATAGGAATGATACTATAGGTTCTTGTGATTAACAATATTACCAAGGAGGGCATTTTAGCAAAACAGTTTCATGTAGGCTAAATGCACTGCCTAAGCAAACGCAATTAAACTGCGGGAACATTGCAAGAACACTCCCTCTCCATACGCTTCCAAATTAGTGATGGAATCCATGGATGAGACCACTTCGCTTGCGCCTCCCCCATTTTTATTTTCAAAAGGATAACCGTAAGTGGGCCCATGGCAGCTCCTTTGCAAAAGAGTGTGTGTGTATGTGTGTGTGTGTGTGTGTGTGTGTGTGTGTGTGTATGTGTGTGTGTGTGTGTGTGTGTGTGGTAGAGAGAGATGGTGTGTAACGTGTCGAAGGAAAGAACGACTTACTTTGGAGACCATCCTCTCCATTTCACCAGGTACTCGATTCTGCCCTGTTCGAGACGAGAGCACACATTCAGTTAGCCTGCACGATAAACCGTACGCATCAAAATATGCACACCATCAGCTCGTAACATGCATTAGCCTCTCGCTCCACCACTACTATTGCTTATTGGCGCTCAGTTCTTTACCCTCCGTATGCGCTTCTTTTCTATTCCCTCCACGGCGAAGACGTGTTCGCCAACTGCAGGTAGATCCATTCCCGCTCGGATGCGATTGTCGACAGCAAATGGTGAAAGTCCGATGTGGTAAACCCCGTAGTGTGCTGTGTTTATTTTGCGTACAGTTTATACGTAGTTCCCTGATAGATTTTCTTTCCTTTTAGCCCGCCCTCTCCTGCTGTTCGCCAACTGTTCTCTCTCTTCACTCTCGTTTCAATACACATTCATACGTTGGGAGTCCTTGCCAAGCGACCAGATACGTTCAGTGGTGTGGCCACAAAAAAGTAGTTCATGCAATTGATGGGTGACGTCACGTCATGGAGGGGAGGGACTTGAATATGCTGAACTGTAATGTACAGCAGTCACAACTATGAAGGATGTCCACATCTAAGTTTGAATAATGTGCACAACATGGCATTGTGTTATATGGCTCATGGCTGTCGCCAAATAACCATAGCCGTCATTGCGCAATTAAAGTAAAAGGCACATGATTGATTGGCACATGACCTTTCCTTGTGTAAACTGACTGAATATGACAGGAGAGTGCCTGTGGTCATACTTGACAACATAAATAAGTTGTTATTTGGGCTATTGTTTCAGGGAATTGGGATTTGGTGGGGCTTTTTTTTTAGAACATCTCAAGACATCTCTGAAAACGTTGAGTTGTCAAGGTTGGCATATGAGCGCGCATGGCTGTGCGTTATCCTGTTAGGGCACATCAGAACCCGGGTTTGTGGCTATTGTGGCCCAATATGTAGAACATGTGAATTGATTGCTTGCTATAGTGTATTGCTGGTTTGAAAGACTATGCAATTCTGCATAACTGTTGGCAGAGTTGCCGTCCATTAATATAACATCATTTGAGCTATTTCCACGGCACGGTTTTCATACCAGCGGTTGGTTGTGTAGGCTATGATAGAAAGGACTAGAGAAGAGATAGAAATTAAAAGGAACAGACGTGGTGAGCCTTGTGTTGGTGATGGGGAAGGCAGGCGTGTTGCGGGCTCATGTATCTATCAAATCAACCCACAGACCGAAATACAGATATATTTATCTGGAAGAGGAAAGCACAACGGCGTCTTCTCCGTTCCAAACCCATTATGAAAATGTAAGCGCATCGTACTCGGTGGCCTACGAAAGCCAACAAGCACCAGCTGGCTCGGCACAATTTTGGCCAGCGACTCCAGCTCTGGCTATTACCATCATCTGTCGTGCTCAATGTCAGCCATTGCACTGGAAAAATGTCTAGAGCTCCACAGCGTTGTTGCACGCGAGCGAGCACAGCCTTGAATGATCTGCAAACATTCGCTGTCCGTTCGGTCCGTGCATGTCGTTCCGTGCACAACGTATTCATATGTGTGCGTTGTGGAACTGTTATATTAGAAGTCATGATGAAATGTAAATAGTTTTATGCTACAGACGATGGAACGGAGGGGTTAATATGCAGCTCGAGGCGGCAACAACCAGCCTATGGAGAGTGCTGTGCGAAAAGGCGTTGCTCTTCCTTATATGGACATGAAGAAGAGGGGGCGAAATATCGCGCCAGCCTGAAATTAATACCCATATTAAACGACTATCCGGCAAATAAGCAACGCCTTGGTGATTATTACCAAGGAGCTTTGCACCAGGTCTTCTCAATCTAGTTAGGCTATACTCGATCGCGTTGTCTGCCGCGCGCCCAGCACAAAAGGGAAAACCAGGCGCTGCGAATGTAACCCGAAACAGTCGGCATTTCCCCTTTCAGTAAGACCTAGGCCTGTGTAAATATTTATGATAAGTACAGCTCATGCACAGTGCAATCTTCATATATTACACAGTCAACACTGCTTCGTCGTGTAATTGATTTTTAAATATGCCAGGTGAGTCAGGAAGTTTGGCATCTTGTGTGCCAAGATGAGTAACGTTTTTCTGGGTGCAGCAAAAACACTGTCTAGTGTTCGATTTGTACTGAGTTTCAACACGGCCGTAGTGGGCTTGGGTGCATAGGAATGCTGAACACAGGCCTGTTTTCATTGATTAGAGCGTCTTCCTTTTCCATCCGAATCAAAGCCAGACAAGAATTACGGGTCTATTGCTCTATCAGCAGTTATCGACCTTATTTCCCCTGGTCAAACATAATGGCCAGAAAGAATTCCTCCACAAAATGGAATGCAATGTAAAGTATTTCTATTCATTTTCAAAGAAAGGGCTTCATGCGTGTATAGATATGCGTTGCCATATTCACACAAAGTTTAACACATTAACAGTTTCCAACGCGACTCGCAAACACAGGTGAACAAATCAGCATTTCAAGGGAACGCGCAAGCAGACGAACATCTGGAACAGTTTCAATATGCCACGCATTAGCCAACTGGTTAAATTATCTGTAATTTTATTTTTGACAGCCGAAATAGCCCCTCCTTATTTAGCCGGAGTGTAGCAACGCAGCAGCCACAACATCTCCGCGAGCTTCCCCTTGGACACTTCCATTTAAGGTAAATGCAGCTTCAGCTTATACCCCTGGACCATCAAAGGAAACCTAAAATACTCTTGGCATTATAAGAGCCCCGTTGCCCATTTTTTACAATCCATTGCAGGACTGAGACTGAAATGTAAAACATAAAAGAAAGAACATAAATTGTTCTCTTGGAATCTTGGAAATGACAAAGTGACTCGGTCTCTGTGTCTTCTCACTGCTTGTCTTTAAACAGACAAGACTATGGCATGCCCTCAACCAGATGTGGAACTGTAACCTTTACCACAGTCCCTGGCAAAAAGAAACCTCACAGCAAGTGAACAATCCTGTT
>NC_085858.1:51641927-51649427 GCF_034702125.1 Engraulis encrasicolus | reverse complement strand
GAGAGAGAGAGAGAGAGAGAGAGAGAGAGAGAGAGAGAGAGATAGAGAGAGAGAGAGAGAGAGAGAGAGAGAGAGAGAGAGAGAGAGAGAGAGAGCTTTGAAAGATAATGATATGAGCTATATGAGATGGGATGGACAATGGGGTGTATTGGGGGATTTAGATCAAATCCATTTGACGTACAATGTGTATGAATGTGTGAATTCAAAATGCATTTACTTTTTTGTCATCACTGGTAACATCTTCCCTTCAAGCCGCGAGCAGTGGTGTCTTACATCCTCACAGAAGAGAAACCCCCATCAGATTTTCCATTATTTGGCAGTCAATCGCATTTTCACACATAGATCCCCAGGATAAGGCCAGACCACACTTGGCTTGACACCGTGGATTTAGGTCCCCTTATCTGTTTCTTACATTTTTTCATGGCTCTAATGTTGCTCTCTTGCAGACAGTCAGACACACAGACGCGCGGCGTGTGCTGCTGGCTGCCAAGCCATTTGCAGCATAACAGGATGAGAGGGCAAACCGCGAACCGCAGCATTCTCACCTCCGTCACGCATGGCGTGCAGAGCAGATCACCTGTGACGACGGTAACTCCACACAGATCAGGACGGAGAGAGATAAGTGGCGATGGCACTGACTCACAGGGCCAAGCAGCCCGCATTTGGTATGTGTGACTGCACAGTTAAACAGGGTTCTTTATGTCAGTGAATCATCATTTAGTGTGCGTCGTACGCAGAATCATCTTGTGAAAAGGGTGAGTTGAGCGGTTAATGTGGCACAGTTTTCGGAGCATCTGTGTCAGAACTGTGAAAGTATCCCAGATGAAAAAGATATGCCTATATAAAACGTATGATTAAAACAAAATGATTGATATATCGACGATACAATTCTTCTATGCACATACACACCCAAGTAGCCAATTCCTCATTTTCTTCATGTACAAGTAAGGTAGACATACACATTCCATTTACTGCAATACATAAACATTTTACATGGAATTGTCTATGAGTGCTTACATATAAACATGGCCCATTTCTTATGTAAGATTTTATAAAACGTGTATAGGTAGTCGTTTTTTAAATAGCTTTTTCGTAGGGGTATGTAGAGTTTGAATCCAGCCTAGGTCTTTCCCAAACCCTATAGCACATTCCCTCACTCATCTGTCATCTCTCTCTCTACTTATGAAATAGCGGCCAAGATAGAATACTATTAAATGTGAAAGACAAAGGAAAAGGAAATAGTTCAGATATGATGCTCTCCATGCAGCACTTCAGGGTCTTTAGAGGGACGTCTTAAAAGAATGAGCCACCGTTTACTGGCAAGAGGGGATGGCCATTTCATTCTCCTAAATTTAATTTATTGAGAATTTACAGCACATGCCGGGATGTGATGGTTATTTAAGGGGAAGGGTATGGATTTTGAACCCCATTGAACTTAATGGTAAATCAATAGCCTAGCAGATTTGTGCGGCTGGGGTTTTTCGCATGAATACTCTGTGGAAATGTATCAATTCAAAGGCAAAAATGGTCTTATTCAAATGTTATGTTAAGTTCTGTTTGGCTGCATTATGATTTTTTTATGTCGGTAGTTAATGTGCATAAAACAAGCTGGCGAGTGAAGTGCAAAGCGAAGCCAATCTCTTCTATAATACTGTGTCTCACAGCACTGCAAGATCCCCCCCAATGCACAGCAGGGTGTAGCTGTTTTTGTTGGCGTGGTGTGTGTGTGTGTGTGTGTGTGTGTGTGTGTGTGTGTGTGTGTGTGTGTGTGTGTGTATGTGTGTGTGTGTGTGTATGTGTGTTAATATGTGGTTTATATGTGGTTTTATATGGATTTGGGGGTGCTTGTGTGTGTGTGTGTGTGTGTGTGTGTGTGTGTGTGTGTGTGTGTGTGTGTGTGTGTGTGTGTGTGAGAGAGAGAGAGAGAGAGAGAGAGAGAGAGAGAGAGAGAGAGAGAGAGAGAGAGAAAGGGTGTGTGGGTTTGTGCATGCAATGGGTGTGCGTGTTTGTTGATGTGAGCGTGTGTGTATGTGTGTGTGTGTGTGAGAGAGAGAGAGAGAAAGAGAGAGAGAAAGCTAGAGAGACACAGAGAGGGTGTGCGTGTGTGTGTTCGTGCATGTTTGCAAGAAAGAGAAGTGGTGTGCTCTGAGGGTGGTTGCCTGCCACCCCTGGGCTGCTCTGACATCAGTGTGTGGCAGTGTTATTGGCTTATCACTATGGACCTCACTCCTACAGGGGGGTTTCCGCTTCCCAATTCAGCAGTGGAGATTAGGCAGAGCGACCCATTTCTTAACATCCACACCCATCTAAACTTACGTTGGATACATCTGCATCTACGCACACACACACAGACACACACACACACAGAGACACACAGACACACGATTGATTCTAAAAAGGCACACTAGATTTATCCTAAAAAAAACCTCCCTGCTTACTCACTCACACGAAAACATGCAAACATGCACGCATCCATGCACACATCCACACTAGCACGCACGCACACACACAATTGTAAGGCACAGCTCACTGACTGCCCACAGTTTAGAGTGTTATTAAGCCTACTTAAAGAGCATCTTAAAGAGCATCCATAGCCTTGGAGCCTTTTTTTTTTTTTTTTTTCCACTATTGACCACCTGCTTAATCCAACACATAGCAATAACAACCTAAATGCAGCATCACATGCCAAGTGCGAGGAATTTGCTAGATTTTTTAATAAAAAGATTGCCGACATTAGAGAAGGCATCCAAGGTGGAAACGCAGCAACCTCTGTCGCCCACTCAGGCGATACACCGAGGGGAGGGTTAAACCCCCCTAGGAGACCTGAGAGCTTCCAAAAGTTTTGTCCAATTACAGAGGACGACCTCTGTAAAATAGTCAGGGAAAGTAAGCAGTCTACCTGCAGCCTTGACGCGATCCCCACATATCTGCTAAAAAAACATACTTGGTTGCTTAGCAGCACCTTTACTGCAAATTGTTAACACCTCTATGCTTACAGGCATTTTTCCAAGCTCATTCAAAACAGCCATGGTAAAGCCACTCCTAAAAAAGACAAATTTAGATCAGAATTCTTTAAACAACTACAGACCTATATCAAACCTCCCCTTTATAAGCAAGGTACTAGAAAAAGTTGATTTAAACAGCTTAATCAACATCTGGCTGGGAATGATATCTTGGAAAAATTCCAATCAGGCTTTAGAGCCAACCATAGCACCGAAACAGCACTAACCAAAATAATAAGTGATCTTAGGCTCAACACTGCCGCAAACAAAGTTTCAGCACTTATCCTCCTCGACCTCAGTGCCGCCTTTGACACGATAGACCACAACATACTAATTGACCGCCTTGAATCTTGGGTAGGCTTGTCCGGTCACGTCTTAGAGTGGTTCAAAACATATATTACAGGAAGACAGTTTTTTGTCACCATCGAGAATACGTCTCCAACAAGTATGATGTGCCTTTTGGAGTTGCTCAGGGTAGTTGCTTGGGCCCTCTCCTCTTCTCTCTCTATATGTTGCCCCTGGGCTCCATCATCAGAGAGCACAATGTTGATTTTCATAGCTATGCCGATGACACTCAAATATATATCTCTGTCGAGCCTAGCCAAACCACTGCCATTCATGCCTTGACTAAATGCATGTCTGCCATCACAGATTGGAATTAAAATTAAATGAGGATAAAACTGAAGTGTTGCTCATTGGGCCTAAGGAAAAACGTGCAAAACTCCACTCAAGCCTAGGTGACCTAAGCATGCACATTAAAGATAAGGTTACTAGCCTAGGTGTGGTCATAGACTCGGATTTGAGCTTTGAGCCTCACATCAACAAGATAACAAAATCTGCTTTTTTCCATCTTAGAAATGTCAACAAAGTGCGCGGCTTGGCCCCCCGACAAGACGCTGAGAAACTTATTCATGCCTTTGTCACCAGTAGGATAGACTACTGCAATGCTCTCTTCTCTGGTCTCCCAAAAAAATTAATTGACAAATTGCAACTCATTCAAAATTCTGCGGCAAGAATCCTAACAAGAACCAGAATGAGAGAGCACATCTCTCCTGTCTTGGCAGACCTGCACTGGTTACCTGTCTCATACAGAATCGACTTTAAGATTCTGCTCACAGTATTTAAAGCATTAAATGGACTTGCCCCTAGCTATATCTCAGACATGCTTTCTTTTTATGCCCCTGCTCGAGCTCTGAGGTCCACTGATGCCAAGCTGCTAAGGACCCCCACCCCCCCGCAGAAGAAGATCGGCAACGCCGCGTTTGCCTGCTATGCGCCCAAGAGATGGAACGCCCTCCCCATCGAGATCCGATCAGCCACCTCCGTCGACTCCTTTAAGAAGCAGCTGAAGACCCACCTCTTCATCCTTGCCAACTCCTAGCTGCCAAGGCGTCATAGTGTCCCAGCCGCCGCAGCGCCCTTACTACTCGCAATCCAGCCCTGGCAGGGGCTCCCCTAGGTGGCCGCTGGTCTCTGCCTGAGGTTCTTCCTGACTACAGGGGTCCTTTTTTCTCAGACCTCACTGAGCCTTTTTTTCCCCCTCACAAACTATGATTCAAGCGAAAGGGAGTTTTTCCTCACCCCTGATGCCACCAGGGGCCGCACCTGAGCGCCCAATCTCTGTGTGACTATCTATGACTTATGATAGGCCCAGCCACTATGGACCTTACACATCTAAGAATCCTGGTCCTAACCTACGTTGACCTTATGACTCTACATTCTCTGTCTATCTCTTCTTCCTCTGCCTTCCTGCTTTTTCTGCCTCTCCTCTATACCTCTCCTTTTAAATCTATCTCTAACAATGTTTTTTTCCCATTTGTTAAGCACTTTGAGTTACATGCCTTGTATGACACAGTGCTATACAAATACAATTATTATTATATTATTATTGGTGCGTCTGTGTGAAATGTATACTGAAATCCCTCTTTCCAGGCGTACCTCTGTAGTGGCTGGGTAAGGCAGCTGTGCTATTGAAGTGTGTGTGTGTGTGTGTGTGTGTGTGTGTGTGTGTGTGTGTGTGTGTGTGTGTGTGTGTGTGTGTGTGTGTGTGTGTGTGTGGAAGGGGGGTGTGGTGTATAAGCAGACACGCATGCAGGGGTGATGATGGATCACTCTGACTCAGGTATGATGCAAAAAGCTGCAACACGTTAGCCATTGTTCTCCACGTCCTACGTCGGCCGCGGTCTCCGAGCTATACGCTACGCTAAGGCCTGTTAAGCCCTCTGCGGTGCGGTGCGATGCGGTGCTGTGCGGTGCTGTGTGTCTGTGGTTGTGTTCACAACAGCCTCTGGCCTTGCAGCTATCTCTTGCCAAAATCACTCTGGTTTTAAAAAAGATGTATTTTTGGGGAGGATGATAACGCTTTAGCTTCTGTTGCTCTGCTGCTGTGGTGCGAACACATTGTAGCGTAGAGCAAACCTATTATTAAATGTTTTTGTAGTGTGTGCTCTGGTATGTGTTTATTAGTGTTTTCATGTCCATCTGGTATTCAGGCTATGTTGAACAAAGGCCAGTGTGGAACAACAGCACCATGTAGCGTGGTCTGATAATCCTATGACCCGTAACACATTTTTAAAATAGCCATTCTGCGATAATTGGCCTATTAATTCTACTCTAGACAGTGCATCATTTGAGGACCGGAGCCTTGTGTCTGCTATGTCATTTCCCACTGTGCTGCTAATTTATTGAATTCCAATACATGTAAATGAATGAATGAGCTTTGATTTTCATTTTGGTTCGCATTATTATTGATATGTATTTACTATATTCCAAGAATATATTCTATTCAGTATTAAGAAAACAATATACCAAACCACAGTCTCTGTTTTTGCTCGTGTAAAATAAAAGCAGACTCATTAATTCATCTGGAGTGCTGTCCCATTTGGATCCTTAATGGCTTCATTAATATCATAACAAACGTATGATTATGGTCTATGATGCAAAAATGTCAGTCTGCCCTGAAACGCATGTAATTTTTTCCGCCCGTAATGAGATTTTTTTTCCCGTCTGTGTGTGCTGCTTAAATTAGACGAAAGAGGTATTCAATTATTGATCGGGACATGCAAAGGAGATTTGTAATTGCCTAATCCTTTATCTGATCCGAAAAAGAGAAATAACTAGCCATCGTCCAATCATATTGTATGGCAGCTGGTTTCTTATTAGTCTACCATGTGCTTTGAACGCAGTGGAGCGCCCATGTATAAAAAAAAAGCATGTTGAAAATTCAAATTTAATATACTTTGCTGGGCTATATATTTCCTGTGACCATGCAGTGTGTACACAGAATTGAAGGGCCACGGTGCATTACTGAATATGGAGAGAGGTCAACAAGGAGCAGAACAGAGGAGAGAGGAGCGGAGGAGAGGAGACGAGAGAGGAGAGGAGCGCTTCATCGGGAGCAAACAGGGCTCGACGCATGAAAAATTCACATGGATGGGGAATAATAAAAAAAAAAGAAACGCTGCCTTTGCCGAGAGAGCGAGCTGCGCGAGGAGACTTCCTCCTCCATACAGACTACACTCCACGCGGGAGAAATCTTATTAAAATGCACTAAAGCAAATGAGATTTCGGGGGGAAAGGCAGCTTGAAAAATGATGCATATAATCTGTTTTTCTCCATTTCATTTTGCCAGGGTTGTTTCTTTCGGCCTTTTTTTTTTGGAAAGTGCAGCTTTTGAGAAGTGTGCATTATGCTGCTCATACCCTCCAAACCTCCACTCCCCCCAGCACCCATCCACTGCCCCCCTTCCCCTCCCTCCGCACCCCCAGCCTGCACCTCCTCATTAATATTCATTGGCAATTGCTGGCTCCCCTCTCCTCTCCTCTCCTCTGCTCTCCTCTCCTCTCCTCTGCTCTCGCCGTGAGCAGGTATTGTTATTATGAGAATCCCAACTCTCTGGAGCGTGTGCCCACACAGATGCAGCTCAGAGAAGAGGAAAAGGGAGAAGGAGAGATGTGAGAACGTAAGAGAGTGAGAGAGAGAGAGAGAAAGAGGGAGAGAGATGATCCAGGACAAGGAGAAAAAGATGGGAAGAGAGGGAATAGGAGGAGGGGGGGGTTAAAAGGGGATTCAGGAGCGAGAGAGAAAGAAAGGACTAGAGCTGGAACATAGTGAGAAAGAGATAGAGGGGGAAGAGAGATGAAGGATTGGAAGAGGCTTGAGAGAGAGGCTGCGAGGAAGTGAAAAAAGAGGGGATTGAGAGAGAGAGAGAGAGAAATGTAACCGCGAGCATCAGCATCAGACAGCGATGCATCCTTGCTAGAGGTGAAGGATGCAGAAGAGGACACTGAACGAGAGAAAAAAAGAGATTTGAATAATAATAGCTGGTAATAATGAAAGCCACTTAAGTATCATTGCAGTGTCAGCTATATCATGCATTTCAGCTTTGGCTCACTCTATTTCTCTTACTGTGTCACCGTGTAAGTTATTTTTTGGGGCAGGGGCACGGTTCATAAGGGTGTTGCACAATTAAAGTAATGGGACTTTGTGTGGAATCACT
>NC_085858.1:51624427-51629427 GCF_034702125.1 Engraulis encrasicolus | reverse complement strand
ACATAGCTCTGTATCATTGATGCTTTCTTATGGAAAACATCTTGAATTGAAAAGTCATCTACATGACACCTTACACTTTAATTGCCTATATTTTACGTATTAAGAGGTTACAGTGTAAAACAAATGTTGAAAGACACTTACCAGGTGCTAGCTACTCGGTGAGTAGTTGGACGTTTTTTTCCGGATGGATCCACCTCAGCTTCCTTCTTTTATTTTTAGGTATCCAGTGAAAAGTCATGGATGGTTTGTTACCCTATCTGCATGTGCAATCCTCAGCACAACGGGTGTTTCTGCTGTTTAGTTATCAGTGATATGAGTAAGGTTTGGTTACCAGTTGCCAAGATGCTCCATTCATAATGTTTATTAATTTTGACTCGTCAAAAGTGGGCGTGGCTAAGCGGCGGGTAGTCAGGGTGACGTAAGCCTGCCCTGTTTTTTCGATTGGCCAGGCTTAGCCGTTTTGTTATTTTCATAAACTACAACAATCAAACGAAATAAAAATTTTCTTTCACATTAACACGACCAGGAAAACATATTATGAACTGTTATAAGACATAATCATGCAAGAAGGTTTAAAAAAATTGGCATGGCCTCTTTAAAGCCTAAAACATTCACTTGGTGGAACAGTGCAAATTTTGAGGCTACAGATTAGGACTAAATACACTCTGATCGTCACTCTTAGATGATGCACTAAGAAGCTGTTTACATTAATGTGTCTGTGGATATTTTTGAAAACATTGACTTTGGCCTTGCCTTCACACATAAATGAAGGTTTAGAAAGCTCATTTCAAAAGTAAAAGGCTAAAAAGCACCTGTTACAACAGAGTTTTTCTTTTTATCCACATGTCGTGTTTACACGTAAACGGATAAAAAATATCCGCATACGTACTGTATGTAATCAGTACCTAAGTGTTGGACTGACACTGGAAAATGTGTTCATTTGGAGGCAGTGTATTTCCTTTGTTCAAGCTCATGTGTGGTTGTCTCCCACATACAGCACTGTAGCCTACATACGGTATGGTGTTGTGGCGAGGGTCTCTGGTTAGTGTCAGGCTTCCTCTCCTGCCCTCCCCTCCCCTCCCCTCTCCTCTCCTGCGGTGGGTAAAAATGTACCCAGCAGGTGTGTGCATGGTGGCAGTGTGTTGTCTTGGCACCGTGTCCTACAGTCACATACTGTACTCTACACCTGTTTTTACTACACAGTGGGCTCTTTCTTCATACTTGAGAGGACAAATGTACACATGGACGCACATGCTCTTGTCTTGTGCGCGCACACACACACACACACACGCACGCACGCACGCACGCACGCACGCACGCACGCACGCACGCACGCACGCACTTACACACACACTTACGCACTTACGCACGCGCACGAGTGCGCGCGCACGCACGGACACGGACACACACACACACACACACACACACACACACACACACACACACACACACACACACACACACACACACACACACACACACACACACACACACACACACACACACACACACACACAATGACATACAATGACATACACTTTAATTTTATTAGAAAAGAGAAAAATATTTTCCTCAACAGAATTTGTTTTGCCTTGAGTGGAATGCAGAGGATTGAAAGCTATTTATTTAATGTCAAAACTGTGTAAGTTGATATTAATTGTGTGTGTGTGTGTGTGTGTGTGTGTGTGTGTGTGTGTGTGTGTGTGTGTGTGTGTGTGTGTGTGTGTGTGTGTGTGTGTGTGTGTGTGTGTGTGTGTGTGTGTGTTTGACAAAGAGAGAGAAAGGGAGAGAGAGAAAGGGAGAGAGAGAGAGAGAGATGTGATTGATATGTATTTGAAACATGATACTTCAAACATGTTTGATATCTCCCTCTATAAATGTGTTTATTGAAATATATTCTTAATGGTCTTTGATATCTTCTGTCCATGTTGTAACTTGGTGAAAGAGTACAGAAACACAAACCATTTCCCGGCCAGCAATTTGCAACCCTTTTAGTTCAGGAAGTAATGTGAGCAACCTGTCCTTCCTGCAAAAGTGTCTCGCAAAATTTGCATGTGTGTGTGTATACGTGTGTGTGCGTATGTTTGTTTTGTGCATGTTCAGGCTTGTTGTATATATGTCATTTTCCACATGAAGAGCTCTTTTCCAAAACGCTATATACACCATTTTTGACTTTTTGCATTTTAATATTGGAATTGGCTGTTAAGAGGTCCTATCATCTATGTGTGAATTCTTGCCATTCAAATGTTTTGAGAACATACTTTAAAACCTCTATAAAAATGCATTTTGCAATGCATTTCAATGGAATGCCCAATACAAAAATGTCAATTTCCCAACATTCTATAAAATGGATATATCTCATTTTGGAAAAGAGCTCTTCACATGCACTATATCACCCTCAAGCATTTCAGACCCTGATGAGAGCAGTACAGCTCATTGCAAGAACCTGTGACATCCGCACTCAACCCATTCATAGAAATGTTTGATAAGGTCATGCAATAACAGAGCAGAATTTAATAAAATAAGATAGCAAGAACCTGTGACTTCCGGGGTCAACATGTTATCTAAACCTTTGATAAGGTCTGGCTGAGTAGTTTAAATATTGATTAAGGATGCATTGAGAACTAAATTCACTCAGAGAGTGCAGACCTCCGGCAAGTAAGCTGTTTGATAGAACATTTGACTATGTTACACCTTATTTTTTTCAAGTCTTCTTGTGAACTTAGAAAGAAACTGGAATGTCATAATTCACCCTATCTCACAAGGGCGAAGAATCTTTTTAAAAAAATCCTGGATCCGGATCGTGATCCAGATTACCTCCAACATCACTTGTTCTCACTTGTTCCTTTTGTCATTCCCAACAACTCCACAAAGTTTCATCCAAATCCGTTCATAACTTTTTGAGTTATCCTGCTGACACACAAACAGACAAACAAACAGACAGACAGACAAACAGACAGACGAACCAACGCGACCGAAAACATAGCCTCCTTGGTGGGGGTAACAACAATATATATCCAGGAAGCATGCAGACTCACTGCATTTTGCTGAGTCAATTCAACAATTGACTAGGACAAAAGACAGTCTACAGAAGAGTGTTGAGTGTTCAATAATCACAAACTATGAGTGGAATGTAACACTTTTCTGTAGAGCCTCTTAATAACTTGGCATTTCTGAATCCTGTCAACAAAATGGTCCATAAATAGCCTACCAAGTCTTAATCAATTACTTAAGACCGTTTGTAATGACATAGCAGTGTTGTATAGTTCAGCTTTTTTTTTAGCAAAGAGGTAATCTGCAAAAAGAGACGAGTGCATAATTTAACTCCCCAAATGTTGCATTAGCAGTTAATACTGTTAGAGTGTTATGTGGCCCTACTGAAGGGCTGAATTACAACTGCACAATTTACTGTGCATCAGGCGGCTATGCCATAACAAGCCGGATTCCTGACGCTGTGCAGAAGACCAGCAGAGGGTTACGTTGTAAAAGCCTTTTACCATATAAGCTCAGAGGCTGCGTAGTGATCAATAGGCCTTAAAATGCACACGCACGCACCGACGTATGCACACGCGCGCATGCACACACACACACATACAAGCATGCACCACGCATTCACGCACGCACGCATGCACACACGCACACACGCACGCACACACACACACACACACACACACACACACACCTACATTCACACACACACGACATTGTATCACATGAAGATATGTATATTCACACACACACACACACACACACACACACACACACACACACACACACACACACACACACACACACACACACACACACACACACACACACACAGGTATGCAAAGTATGCACACACTCTCTCTCTCTCTCTCTATCTCTCTCTCTCTCTCTCTCTCTAGTGGTGTCAACTGCATTAACTGCACCATGCCTCCTGCTTTTGTTGTGTCAGTGTTTGTTCATGTAAATGCCAGCATGCCCATTGGTCACGCTCTAATCCTGTGGCACTGGAGCATCAAATAACCCATGCAAATTAAAGCCACAACCACCAACACTCTGTTTGTGTGTGTGTGTGTGTGTGTGCGTGTGTGTGCGTGTGTGCGTGTGAGAGTGTACAGGAACGTGTGCGCATGTGTGTGTGTGTGTGTGTGTGTGTTTGTGTGTGTGTGTGCGTGTGCGCGCGCGCATGTGTGTGGCGCGCGCATGTGTGTGTGTGCGCGCATGTGTGTGTGTGCGCATGTGTGTGTGCGCGCATGTGTGTGTGTTTGTGTGTGTGTGTGTGTGTGTGTGTGTGTGTGTGTGTGCGTGCGTGTCCACCACCACCTCTGCTGTTATGATAGTGTTTCCTGAGTGGCATCAGTTCTCAGTTCCCTCTGGGCTGCTAGGGACTACGAAGGGGCGGCTGAGAGGCTCAGGTGCCCCACTACGACACCTCACTGTCAGGCTTCACTGAAGGGGAAAAATGGCGTCTCAGTGTAGCTCTTCAATGTGCACCATTTGGGACTTGTTCTAAAAAGAAAAAAAAATACATTTGAGCTTACTCTTCAATGTGCATCACCATTCCTAAATTAAGTATATTAAAAAACTCTGTCTTTAAAGTGCAGAATGAAATTACTAAAAATATATATATTTTTGGTCTTTTTTAGCCTACAGGACAGTAGAGAGAGACAGGAAATGGACCCTGGCCGGAACCAAACCTGGCTTTTGCAGCACAGCAGCACAGCGCTCCACCACTAGAGCAGGTGGTCCCCAACCTTTCTAGGTCTGAGGGCTACTGAGGGCTACCCGGGCGCTACAGAGGGCTACCAAGGGCTACCCGATGGCTACTTTTGTTCAAAACCCTCTGTCTTGACATCATTCCCAAGTCACAATATGATTGAATGATAATTTGATCATAGGTTATAGAGAAATAATCTCATATTTAAATTAAGAAAAACATTAACTGTGACTAAAATCTTGTAGTCGTTACTGTTTATTAACATCCTTGGTGGGCACTCAGAAGCTCCTGGAGGGCT
>NC_085858.1:51489427-51619427 GCF_034702125.1 Engraulis encrasicolus | reverse complement strand
TTGTGGCTTGAAATCGTGAAGTATGCCTGGGCTATGTCTCTAAGCAATTCAATTTAGGCCTAATTGGCATGCAATTATGCAATTTATTCGGATTTTATTTTATTAGGATTGGACATCAACATAAGCAGGTATAGTTTACATTATGGCCTCGTTTTGGTCATCAAAGCGGAACAAGCAGCACCTCACACATACAATACAGGCTGCAAGGACAATAGGCTGCCTTCCAGCTAGTAGGGCAAAACATTAAGTCCATAGTCTACCAGTAACTTCAATTCATGCTGGATATGATGCTTCTTTCAAAGTCCTATTATACCCCACACCATGAAAAAAAAACTTTTTTTCAAACATGTAAACCAATTTCACCAGTAGCAATCATGATAACCTATTGGAATATTTTCATGACCAAACAGCTTATAATATGAAACACTCAAATTCGATTTAGGGTCAATACAAGATAAATATTTTATTTTGTCAAAATAATTGAATAAATGAAAACATTTACATGATAATGTCTTAAAACTTAAGTATAAAAGCCATCCACAATCATTTATAGGTCAAGATCAAGGCAGCATTGTGAAGACAATGCCACTCAAGTGATCGGATACACTCTTGAAGGTAGGTTACATACATCACACCTTTCTTTTCATGGGACTTTTCGTGCAGTATGTGTGAATCTACTTGAACTGGATGTTTAACCTCTATAGGTGCACTGCCTGTGTCTGTGGGTGTAAGCGTGCATACGTGTGTGTGTGTGTGTGTGTGTGTGTGTGTGTGTGTGTGTGTGTGTGTGTGTGTGTGTGTGTGTGTGTAAAAGAGATGTCTTGGTGTGTATACGCATGTTAGCTTGCCAAATTGTATGGCACAATACACACTGGTTGCACTATTCTGTGCTCTGTTTGTTTAAGAAAGTGATCAATGTGAGCTACAATGGGAAGATTAGGACAAATGCAGCTAGAGCATGAATGAACAATGTGAATAGAGCTGGGTCAGAGCAGTGCTTAAATAGCCCTCATAATCAAACAGAATGATTTCTTTAACAAGCTGTATTTGAAACAAAAAACAGTTACAACTAAATGTTGAAACTTTGCATCGAAAATGTATTCAAAACTGAAGACGCAGGACCATCGGTGGCAATCACGTGTTTGCACGTGTTACATATTTTTTTCAACCAATAAAACAAAATAAGTTGAAAAAAAAAATGTCTGATGTGATGCCATGAGGGACATGTATCCAAAGGTGCCAACTTCAGCTCAACTTTGGGAGTCAAAAATGTAGAATGTTGTAATGACTGATGTGCGTGCACAGACAGATAGAAAACAACAATCAACATTTTCATTATTTTTGAGTGTTTTTGCCCCCCCTTATTCGGCACCTATATCCCATAAGTGTAAGTAAGTAATAACACCCCAGACAGTCTACCTCCACACACAACAGCATTACCACCAGTCTGTTGCAGTGAAGTGTTGCACGGTCAAGCTACACCCAGCATTCTGGAGGTGTGCTTTCCCAGCTAAGGGAAGTTCAATACAACCAAACCAGGCATGCCATGTCCAAACATCCTACTCAGTCCTCCCTTGAGGATCATAGTTAAACCCATCCAGTCAAGACTCTCTTCTGATAACCAATAGAAAAATAAATACAGGGATCTTTCCACCGTGCATTCCTTCTCTGCCCTTGCTGATGGCCTTCTGTTTTTTTTCTTTTCTTTTACAGTACAGGCATTCCAGCACGCAGACGTTTTAAGAGTTCCCCATTCACAGCATTCATCGTGGCTAGCAGTCCACGACTAATGAACACACAGCACACACTGGCAAGCTGTGCTTGGAACACAAGAGTGAAATTAGTGAAGAGCGTCGAGTGTGCCATTGGACAAAGAAATGCAGTTTTGACTCAAATGTGTGTCCTCTCCCCCGTACAAAAACAAGCATACAGTACACGGCCCTAATTCTTTAATTTGAATGACGAGCAAAGGGCAAAGTCCACAAGGACCGCTTCTCCCACTCAAACTGAAGCGGCCATGTCATGTGTCAGGAGTATCGAGAGTGCACTCACGAAAGCATCGCTCAGAACAATGACTATGTAGTCTCTGGCTCACAATTCCCGACTTGTGGTATGACGTTTTTTTGTGGTTATTGAATTATCCTCAGACTGAATTTGCTCTTTGCTCTTTGACCGCCATTTCAATTCGGGTCCAGGGTCTCCAGAGGAGTGTCCTCAAAAAGCTCGAAAGACAGACCAAAGCACTTGAATACTTTTTCCTCGTTTCTCTCCCCCCCCCCCTCCCTCTTTTTTTGGGTTTGTGATCATGCTCAACCCACCAGCCCTGTGAGAGCCTTGTGTGAATTGAAGCAACTTCACACAACAGTGTATGTGTGTGTGTGTGTGTGTGTGTGTGTGTGTGTGTGTGTGTGTGTGTGTGTGTGTGTGTGTTCTATGTGTGTGTGTGCGCGTGTGTGTGTGGTGCAGCAAAAGCATGAGTCATTTAGCAAAATATATATTTCATTAGGTACAATATTAGGTAAACAACGATGGAGTTTAAATCCAGCAATGACAATGCAAAACAAATAAGTGCTTCATGAGGCGCATGGGGAGTGACCCATTCATTTGATACATTCCAAGCGAAATCAAAAATGAAAGATAAATGCACATTATTCCAACAATATTTTTATAGTGCATACTTAAAACCGAAAAGAAAAAGATTCAAGAATCCCCCCTGCTTCCCCCCTCATCTGATAGGTATAGCTGTGGGAAAGTCTTGGTACGGAGATAAGATCTGACTCTCACTGGCATGATACTCAGACCAAGTGTCCTTAGTGATTCCAGCTGAGATGTTTTAATACTCTCTTATGTTTCAGTCACGTTTCTGTGAGCCAAATATGTAACCAACCCCCCCCTGCCCCCCCTCCCTAGTTTTTACACACAGCGTGGTTTCCATAGTGTCATGTATGTATGTGTGTCAACATAACAGAGGAAGCCACGCCAGGAGAAAGCCATTCTGAGACTTCCAAGCCCTCTCTTTTGATATTCTTGCCTTGTTTTTAAGTACATTCAGTTGAGTCAACAGTCGTGCTGTCACTGAATCCTTGTGAAACAATCACCTATACAAACATGAGAATGATAATTACCCAACAGTGCAAGTGCTGAAAGTAAACCTTCTTGCTTCACAAAAGGTCATTAAGGGTGCCTCATTGTAGTCGCTAGTAAAACAAACGACTGGGGTGGTAAAACCTTCACAAAGGACCTGAGCACCAGTACACGGCTGTCCGGGAAAGCCTGGCTTTAGCACACAAAGTAAGGAGGGCAACATAAGGCTCTTTTCCACTTCCGGTTTTCTGGTAGCCCTACAGCTCGACACAGTGCAACTTGGCCGCCACTTTACGCTTTACAATTGAGCTGAGTCATGCTGTGTCGAGCTGTAGGCCTACCAGAAAATGGGTAGCGGAAAAGATCCTATAGAAGGATGAGTGGGTGATGGATCTTGGTGGATCGTTTACATTTTGATATCTGGAGTGTCTACCAAAACCGGCATTAACCTTTAAAAGTGGTTTATGTTGCTTCACATGTGAGCTAAATTGTTTTGGGAATTAACATGTTTCTCATCAACACGTGCAGTCCAACACAACAAACACAAAATGGCGCAAGTTAATCACGGACATTTGGACATGAGCAGCAACAGAACCAGGATACTGTGCATGCCAATTTGAAAGTCATGTATAGGCCTATACATACAGTAAATGCATCTTGAGGAGCATTGTAAAGGACGTGAGACAGAACAGCAGCCTGAATTAGCCACCATATGATGTATTTCAAGGGAGGCAAGGTGAAAGCACACGCTGCGCTGTTGAGCCACAGTCTGCACTGCCATCCACCTGCGCTGTTGAGCCACAGTCTGCACTGCCATCCACCTGCGCTGTCCTGCAGCGTGGTGTTAATGAGTCCTGGCTGTGTGGAGCAGGACTTCCATTAACACCTCCGAGCCAGGGGGGGCTATTCCCCCCACTACTACTACCTACTACTACACACACCTCCCCTCGCTTTCAACACACGCACGCACGCACGCACACACGCACACACACACACACACACACACACACACACACACACACACACACACACACACACACACACACACACACACACACACACACACACACACACTACTCCAAATGGCCCCTATGTCATGACCCCTCCCCTAGCCCCAGGTATGGAAGACGAGGTGACCCGCGGTAATTGATAATTGAAGGGGTTCTTCACAGCAATACATTAGAGGCAGTCTCACAGTGGGGAGGTGTTCTCCCTTGATGCTGCAAGACTGATAGTAATACCAGCAAACAGACATGTTTACAGAGGGGGAGGTGACAGCCAGGGACAAAGGGGTCAGTTGTCCTGGGCCCAGAGACACAAGGGCCCCAGAATTGGGTCTTCATGACATTGTAGGTATTGAGTGGAGCAGGGGCTTTCAGGTGACTCTGACTTGGGCTCAACCAAAGCTGACAGCAGCCCTGGTGACAACGATGAATATATATTGAATATGTTTCTCTCTCTCTCTCACATATAAAACCATGTGTATGTGTGTATGTGTGTGTGTACTCTTAAAAAAGACTAACCCTTCTTTGCACTTGTTCTGTATATTTCCTGTGCACTCTGTATCTGCTAGCGATGTTGTTTATCATTATGTCCTCTTTTGGAAGTCACTTTGGTTATAAAGCGTCTGCCAAGTGCAATGTAATGTAATGTAATGTAATGTAATGTTACCATGTTGTTCCCCCCTGCCTCATGCTTCGTAGCATGTGCTGCTGTATTTGTGATTAGTCACTCCATCCTACTGTTGAGCAAGGAAGCTACTTGTGCGATGGCTGGTGATAGGGACATTGCAGTTAGACCACAAATGTGGGAGTAAGGCGAAGATTGCTCTCGTATCAATCTCCAACAGTCAAATGCTGAGTTACACAACTGTTGGGCGGCACACAAAAAAACACACTTTCTTTGGAAATGTCACAATTTGTTTTAGAGTGTTCTGTCCTTGCTTCTTGAGCAATCAAATATTAAACTGTTATAGCCTAGCTGTTGTAGCCTTCAATAATTTTCCGTTTCATTGAAGCATGAAATCTCAATCGTGATGTTCCAATCATGTTTAGCTTTAAATATGTTGATTCAAACTGCTTAAATACAGTAGTTGAAGCAATTGATTTGTTTTTTATTTTAAAGTTGTCTGCTCATACTGACGTGGCTACATGTAGAAAAAAGGATGCATCGTTGATGATGGTGAAATAAACATGGTCATGCAATGTTAATTCAACCCACATGATCTCTGTCAGGCAAACAGCGGTGATTGTGCAAGTACCACACACCACCCTGTTTGAGGCAGGGTTGACTGGTGAAAACAACCTTCACTCACTTAAAATAGACACTGTAGATTAACTTCATCAATTATTAATATATTGCATCAATAAATGCATCAAAATGTAATAATGTAACAAAGTAAATTCAAAATAGACTGCACCTTTTTAATATCAAACTCAACAGATATGCCACTGTCAATTGCATGTCTGCGAGAAGTGGTCATTCATTTAAAGCCAAGAGACACTTAAGATGACATTAGTTAATCTCAGCACTATGGTGACCGGAGCACAATTAACTCGACAAAGCAGCAGTTTTCAGCACGAGACGCTTATATACATCTCACAGATCTGAAGACTATGGCTGAACAACATCATGAAGTAACTTCCCCATTTCCCAAGACATTGCTGCCAGCTCAACAACACCATCTGTGCCCATGCCGTCCGTCCGTCCGTCTCACACTCTCACTCTCACACACACACACACACACACACACACACACACACACACACACACACACACACACACACACACACACACACACACACACACACACACACACACACACACACACACACACACACACACACACACACACGCTGCTATGAGTGACAGGTAGCCACTCCACTCCCACTCATTACGCCACAACAGACCTACGGAGCAGCAGCAGGCAGAAATCTAGTAGCAATCAAGTAGCAGAGTGTACATACATACACACATTGGTTCATATGCAAACCACAGTATTGCACATCACATAATTATATTCCGCCCATGCGAATGACTGCCACTGAGCAGTTTCCTAGAACCTGTGCTGCTGCAGGCAGGCTGTGTGGGCGGGCCAGTGGCCATGGAGGGCCAGCAACAACAGCTGTCAATCAAAAGAGGTTTCCGTGGTGTGCTGTGCACCGGGAGGGGAGGTGGAAGGGAAGGTTGGCTTCAGGTACTAATGCCAGCTTTTAACGCCAATCTTAGACACCCTCAGGGGAAACATATTAAACATGGGGGTTGCTGTAATCCTCACTTTGGAAACGATGGCTGGATGTAGCAACAAGGGACAGAGAGGAAATGGAAAATTACATCCGTAAGCCGTCATTGGTCATTTTTCAACTTTACTTCATATTTTTCACTTTGGATAAATCTCCTTACAGATGTGCCGTTTATTCCAGGATTTCAACAATATTTTCTAGAGTGTACATTACAATTGCATAAACATTCCAAAATGAAGTACAGACATTGGACTCTCCTCACAAAGAGGCATATTTGGTTGAAAAGAAAAAAGGTGAAAATGTACAGTTTTCTTTTTCCCCCGGCTCTGATGAGCTGCAGCAAAGCCTTGTGTATTGACACATGCATTAAAAAAGATACAATCCAATCTTAACCAACTTATAATAATCTTTGATGTTTGCTTGCCCACTGAACTGATATTGATTGTGAGTCGTGTTAAAGAGCATGATGATGGTGAGTATCAAGTAAGCGTTGATGACCGCAGATCCATTCTTTCACACAGCTCAACCGTAATTGATATGAATACAATTATCCATCCCTTCCTGTAAGATCTGATATGACCTCCAGCTATTTCCAATACACACACACACGCACACACACACACACACACACACACACACAGAAAACAAGAGGGGAAGGAATTCCCCTAGCTTGGACTCAAAGCTGCTGTGATGAGTTTGCTTTTGCCCCCTAACCCTGCCCCTTCCTCCTCCCACATTAGTCCCAGTATAAAATATTCATCCGTGGAGTCAAACCGACACCGCCCGGTGTTTGCTTTATCTTATCACAGAGATTCCTTCCCGGCCCCCCGAGCGAAACCAGACACAAGCACCAGCCACACACTCTCTCTCATCTCTCTCTAACCTCCCTCCCAATCTCTCACGGTCTCGGTCCCTCCCTCCCTGTCTGTCTCTCTCCCTCCCGTCTTCTCTCTTTTCCCCTGCGGAGAATCTGGGATCACACGGAATAGCAACGGACTGTTGACTTTTGAGCACGACTCGTGAAACCAGCTCTCCTGGTCTTTCCGGTTCTTAAGGCGGCCGTGAGCTGAGAAAGCATATACAGTACTGTACTGCAAAGATTGGTGCTGCAGCAGCCGAACTTTTATTTTTTTGGATTCTTAATATGACCCTCAGGTTATTATTGCACCTTCAGTTTTCAAAGAGAGAAGTCCGCACACTTAAAAAGACAACAAAAAGGATTTTAAGTGTGCGGACTTCTCACTCTGAAAACTAGTGGGCCTTCGTCCTGCACCTTTTCCTGGGATGTGCACAATCCTATCCCTCAACTATTATTGCACCTTTCCCTATTCTCTCTAGTGTGAATAAAAATGCCATTAACAATGAGCCATTTCTTGCAGCATCATCATCACAATTTTTTTTTTAAATCAAAAAGGAGAAGGTAGACATGAAGGTAAACATGTAATTGAACTTGGGGATACACAGAATAAAATAAAATAACAAATGAAATGTCAGAGATGATACAACAATGTGATGTGTTGAGCAGTGGAAGTTAATTTGGGTGGTGTTTTTTCCCCTCCAGTTCAGTCTCAACAATGAGGTTTGACATATTGCTTACGGGAGATACCCTGTTCATCCACAAACTGGTGCATGACCAAGATGGAGACTCTCTCTCTCCCACTGCGACTGTCACATCAGCCCACACAGACATGCTGTCAGTACACACACACACACACACACACACACACACACACACACGCACACGCACACGCACACGCAGACACACAGAAATGTGAAAACATACAGACATGTGGACACACACACACACATAAAGCAATGCCCTTATGGAAAACAAAAAAAACAGCAAGCAAAACAAACAAACAAACAAAATAAAACAAAATAAACATTTTGAGAAAAAAAAACTCAAGGGTGAGGCAAGTGGGTGAAGGTGTTCTTGAGCAGAGTGCCCATTCACCCACCAATGTGGGCACCAAAGCAGCCCCAGGATCAGGCTGCTCACTGGCACCAACACCCCCCCCTTCAGCCTCCACATGATGTGACATCACTGATCTGTCACCACATCAACCAACCCCAACTCCCCTAACTCAGGACTGCTTGCGGAAGCTGAAGATGTCCCGAGTCTTGGAGCCCCTCTTGCCATCAGGCGGGGTGGTGGTGGTGGTGTTGGTGGAGGTGGTGTCGGGCCGCGGGGAGGGGGGCGGCTGGGGGTCCACGGTGCCCCCGTACGGGCAGCTCTGAGAGTCCTGGTGCTCTCCGGAACATTCCACGGCCGGGATGTAGCGGCTGTCCCACATGCCCGGCCCGCACAGCTTGCACAGGTCGTGCAGACTGCAAGGGATTCTGGGTAACAGGCGGAACTGGTAGAGCAGACTACGGGCCTGAAAGATAAGCAAAAAACAAGATAAGGACAAACAAAGAGGAAATGTTATGTCTCTTAGAAATCCCAATAATATCGCTACCGTTACTATACCTGTCACACGGGTAAAGCAGGTCAGTGTGACTGTGCATGTTTGTGAGGGAGAGAGAGAGAGAGAGAGAGAGAGAGAGAGAGAGAGAGAGAGAGAAAGCGAGAGAGAGCGAGAGAGGGTACAGAGAGTAAAACCACTTTGTTTGAATAATGTGTGAGAACATTTGGCTGGGTATCACATATAGATCACAGGTACACATTGTACGATGTGCAATTAGAGGAAAGCAAATCGCAAGAAGCCACACTGTTTGGAGTAAACATGCATTCTAACATCCACCATCAACATTATAACTTCCTGCTTATAAATCAATACGAAATATTTGCAATTCAATTTAAATAATGGGGTAAATGTTCATAATTCAAAAGGGTTCTCTACAGCCAATGTATTCAACATGTGTCTGAACGGTAAAATTGTAAAAATGATGAATTGAGATGACTCTTTTACCTTCTTTACTTTTACTGTTTACCTTCCCATGAACGTAATAATGTCCTACTAACATAATTATAGGGGTACATAGGTTATCTCATAGATAAAATGTTACGTAGTGCATAATTGTAACTTATGGATCTAATGTAGTGGCTTATGTACTGTGGCTTATGTATTTCATGTGGCAGAGCATGGTGTTTCTCTTTGTGAAGGGTGAAGTACAGGTAGTGCCTTATACAGTTGAGGACGATATTATTAGCCCCCCTCCTGAAATTAGACATTTCTCTTGATTTCTCAGTAAGAATGACCATTATTAACCGTTTCTGTTATTCTGGAAACAAATACACTGATGGAGATAATGTTCAATGAGTTGAATTTGGATTTTTCTATTGTTATGATGAGTTGAAACAAAAAAGGGCAAAAATGCCAAGGACAAAATGATTAGCCCCCTGATCATTAATAGTCAATATGGCGCCATTTATGAACCAAAACTGACAACAGGCTCTGATAAGTTGCTAACTAGGTTGGCACATGCCCCACTAGGGATTTTGGCCCATTTCTTCACTGCAAAGTGTTCTAGCTGGTCCAAATTGCATGGATGCTGAGCATAGACATTAACCACAGACTCTCAGTGGGATTGAGGACTATGAGCGGGTGATTCCAATATCATGGTTTTAGTGTCCTTGAAGAACCTCTGAACTAATCTAAATGTATGATTTGGGTTACAATGTTGTTGGAAGACCCAGCAATCCAGATTCAGACCCAGACTCCCTGTGTCTGAGGCTGAATAACAGACTAAACTTGATGCCCCACCACTGTGTGTAACTGTGGAAACTGCTTGGCCTCATTAGACCAAAGAAGCATTGGACACCTGCCTAGATGATTGTTATTGACCTGGCCTCACCTGGAGTTTTTTCCCCCACCAAGAAAGACAGTTGTTAGGGCTTGTCATCATATTGGGCTTTTGGGCCATCATCACAGAATAACCCCTTTACTGAAGGCAATGCAATGCAGAGTGTAATTGAGCTTTGCCTGTGAACATTTGAAAGTCAAAAATGAGTTTTGAACATCTCTGCTTTCATCTGATGATATTCAATTGCACCTGCTTTGATGCATGAATTCTGCTTCTGTCAGGTGAAGAAAGGGATAGGCCTTGAATCGTTATAAGATGGTTTCCACAATTAAACATGGTGGTGGATGCATCATTCTGTGGCAGCCTCAGCCACAGGAAACCTTGTTTGGGTGTACGGCACCATAAAAACGGAAAATTATGATAGAATGTGGAAAGTGACCTTGCAAAAATATGCTCATAGAGGGAGCTAAGATCTTCACTGGATCTTTCAATAGTTCAAATGTTCTTCAAGGATACTAAAACCATGGTCATGGAGTGGTTCAGACCTCAATCCTTTAGATAGTATTTGAAGAGTGCTGAAAATGAATGTCCATCCTCAACATCCATGCCATTTGGACCAGCTTAACTATTTGCAATGAAAAAAATGGGCCAAAATCCCTGGTAGGACATGTGCCAACATAGTTAACAACTAATCAAAGTGCCTAGTAAGGCTGTAACGATATTGCATCGAACCGAGGGATCGCGGTACGCAGACCCACGAACCCCTATCGCGAAGCTTCCTCACAGAATCGCGATGTGTCCTTTTAAAGTTGTTACCCTCAGTGTAGAACACAACAGGCAACATACAGGCAAGAGTTTGCATATGCGCTTAAAAAGACCAGTAGAAAAAGGGCGCACACGTTCGAGTAACAGTTCCATTCACCCCTTTCTCATATAAAATGCTCCTTCCAACCAGCACGTTGTTGTTATCCATTGCCTGAGCAACCTCCGTGAGACGAAAAACTTGGGCAAACATCGGAAGGTGAACAACAAGACCAAGACCAACAGACCAAGAAGGCTTTTATAAACGTGTCAAGATTTTAGTTTTATTCATGCATGCGCGATGTATTGCGAGTGGAGTTTGACGTTGGAGCAGAGAGAGAGTGAGAGAGAGAGAGAGCGCGCACGAGATGCTCCGCCTGCCCACAAACCATCCTGGAATCGCTTGTAGGGAGGTGCCCGACGTCGGACGAACATTGAGGCAGAGTATTAGGCATCATTATTTCTTCCCACATTAATGTTAGGCTATATTGTAAAATGGAGCAGAGAGAGCGAGAGAGAGAGCGCACGAGATGCTCCGCCTGCCTAAACCAGCCTGGAATCGCTTGTAGGGAGGTGCCCGAAGTCGGACGAACGTTGAGGCAGAATATTAGGCAGCATTATTTCTTCCCACGTTAATGTTAGGCTATATTGTAAAATTACCGCCTGCATAAGCAGAAAGCATGCTCCATTTCAGCCTCTGCATTCATTCTCGCTCTTGATAAAATGTCAAACCACAAAACAAAAGAAAAACGTCCGCGTTATGTAGCAGTGAGAACTAACTGAGGTTAATTTTGAGGTTTGATTGTAGGCGGGCACGCGCTGCTGCACGATCAAAAAGAGCTACGGAAATATTTAGCTTAATCAAAATTAAGTGTTGCATTTCTTTAAGTAGCCTAACTTAATACAACATGTTTCCTGACGATATATGGCCTGTGTTGTTTTAATGTTTGGATATTAATTGGATAAAGTTTGATAAAGTAAGACAGCTGCCAAGCAATGACCATACACCCTGACCCCCTCTCCTCTCTCTCTCTCTCTCTCTCTCTCTCTCTCTCTATATATATATATATATATGATCTTAGCCTATTTATAAGCCTTTTTCCTTGGTGAACTAATATCCCTTATTTCTCTGTGTTGTGTTTTGATGGGAACACCTGGGAACAGGTTGCTGTGGTAGCCTATATCTGCAACATTATTCAGCCTTGTAAACCTACAAAATTAATGCAGGCAGGTAAATGCAAAAAATATATTAATTACAAAGTACATAGGCTATATAATTTATTTTCTTCTAATTTTTTTTTTTTCAATTTTTTTTTCCAATTTTTTTTTTTCAATTTTTTTTGTGTGAAATCGTGGGGCATATCGAACCGTGGGTCATATATCGTGATACAAACCGAATCGTGGGTTGGGTGTATCGTTACAGCCTTAGTGCCTGGTGTCAATTTTTGTTCATAAATGGCACTGTATTGACTATTAATGATAAGGGGGCTAATAATTTTGTCCTTGCCATTTTTACACTTTTTTGTTTAAACTCATTGTGAAAATGGAAAAGTCCAAATTTAACTTATTGGATACTATCTCCATGGTGTATTTGTTTCCAGAATAACACACATTTATTAATAATGATCATTCTCAATGATTAATGAAGAGATATGTCTAATTTCAGGAGGGGGGGTAATAATATCGTCCTCAACTGTATCTAGAATATAATACAAGTATAATCAAGTCCATCTTGTGATTGTAAGTAAACTGTTTTCTCTCATGAATTGAATAAAACGTAATACATAGTTGTACCATATGAATGCACTGTAATATAATTTAAAGGAGAATTACAACAAATTTCAACATGCAGGGCCTCAAAGGGCTGAACAAAAAAGAATGCGCTTTCAGGTACTGACAAGTCGAGGGTAGAGTGAGCAATACAACGGGCGGCATTTTGCGCTGTGGCCGAGATTGTTCTTGAGATTGATGTGGTGTTTTGAGCGTATCTTGTGCAGCACCAGTTCTCCATTCATTTACATGTAGTATACGAAATTATTATTATTTTTTTGCCTTTATTCAATAGTACAGTTGGAGATGGCGACAGGAAGCGAGTGGGAGAGAGAGATGGGGGAGGATTGGAAAGTGTCCCGGGCCGGAATCGAACCCAGGTCGGCAGCGTAGCAACCCAGTGCCCTACCGTTTGGCCACGGCAGGGCCAGTATACGAAATGATTTTACAGTATGAATTTAATAGAAAATCATGTCGCAAATAATTGTATATGAAAGTAACATAATTTGTTGTTAGTGCATTGCATGTATCTTGCGCTGCAACAGTTCTCTGTTCATGTGCATGTGGTACACAATATGATTTTATACAGTATCATTAGGGCTGGGTATCGCAGACATGTTCCTGTATTGATTCGATTTCGATTCTTAGGGCTTTGAATCGATTAATCACGATTCGTTTCGTTTCGATTCGATTCGATTTGATTCATTCCGAATCTATTCAATCCGTTCCCTTCTTGGTGCCAGGATTTCCCCCAAAAGATGCTGTTGCCTACTTTCATAGAAAAATGTCAAAGGGCTGTGGCTTGACAGTGTTAGCAGATTGCTAATTTGTAATAAGTAGGCCTAGGCCTAATTGACTAATACCTACTGGGTATTTTTCATAGACCTAAATTAAACAAAAAGAACAAAAAGAAAAATAAACAAAAAAATCGATTTGGTGCCCTGCGTATCGATTATGTGAATTTCGATTCGATCGATCGATTATCGATTAAATTGATTATTTTACCCAGCCCTAAGTATCATGTAACATATCTTTGCATCATAGGTATGTAATGTAATTGATATTTATGCATTGCATGTCGAGGGTGGAAACTCTTCATCAATGGCCTAGGTTCCAAAAGGAATGTAAAGGCCTAAGTAGTGAGAAAGTAGTAAGTATGGCATGTACCTTGCAGATGTCCCTATGCAGTAGTGAGTAAGTAGTAAGTATGGCATGTACCTTGCAGATGTCCCTATGCAGTAGTGAGTAAGTAGTAAGTATGGCACGTACCTTGCGCAGCACCAGTTCCCCGTTCATGTGCATGGAGAGGTTGCTGAAGTGCAGCAGCATCTGGTCGGTGGCCAGCTGCAGCTCCGTCACGTCCTCCCCATACAGCACGATGATGGCCACGCACAGGAACAGGTGGAAGTAGTCCGTCTGCACGGAGGAGGAGGAGGAGGAGGAGGAGGAGGAGGAAGAAGAGGAGGAGGAGGAGGAGGAGAGGAACCAGAGTCTTACCAAGGGTTACGGAATATAAACTATTGTCAGAAATCGTCAACGTTTGCTGAATGTCTGTCAGGGGGCAGTCAGGGGGTTACCAAAGGTTATGGAATTAACCACGCCAGAAATTGTTAATGTCTGCTGAATTAGACATGTCTGCCTGGGAGGCAACCAGGGAGTTACCGAGGCTTACGGAACAGACACTAGCATCACAGCTTAATTACAGATTGTATTTCCATGTGAAGTCATGTTCACAGGTAGTGTGTAGGAGATGAGGATAATAATGAGGGGATTGTAGGACAGTGGAAAGTCATCTGTACAGACCGTGTACCGGACATTATCACACACAGAGTATTTTCCCCACATTTCATAACCAAACGGGTTGCCTGATCTTTTAAAAAGGTACACTGTGCAGGAAATGGTCAAAAAAGGTAACTGCACCGATGCTGCTCATTGAAACTGGGCTGCCTATCGCCAAATTCGATCTTTTCATGAAAGTTTACTAAGTAATAAACAAATATTTTCTAGTATGGCCCAAGTACAGTCATTTTTGCAGCTAAAAATGGCTATTTCTGGAAATTCAAAATGGCTGACCATGGGGAAGATCCCTAGCCCGGCGAGCCAGACCCGTACAGCAAAAATTCAATTTGCGGTCGCTAGGGGCGTCTAGATTTCTAGGCTAGAAGATCCCCCTTTTCATGTATGAAAAGTGCATTTTTTCCAGTCATAATAAATACTTAGAATTTGATGGTGGTGGTAAGTATTCATGAATAAAGGTAACATTAGTGAATGGGTAGCATGAATTCTGGAAATAAACAACTACAAATCTTACACAGTGTACCTTTAAGGAAACAATTTTGCTATGTTCTGGTATTTCTGGTATATTTTTTAAGAGCACTTATGCATTACTTTTGCATAACA
Source organism: Engraulis encrasicolus (assembly GCF_034702125.1). Lineage (NCBI taxonomy): Eukaryota > Metazoa > Chordata > Actinopteri > Clupeiformes > Engraulidae > Engraulis > Engraulis encrasicolus. The sequence goes on along the minus strand of NC_085858.1, from coordinate 51,604,383 downwards.
GAAACAGGTGGAACTAGTTTGGCTGCCAGTGTCAGGGAGGTCGCCAGTGGGTTGCCATGGGGTTACTGAATAGAACAGAAACTGCTATCAGAGATTGCTCATCAGAGATCGTCAGAGAGTTTGTTAAATTACACGTGACGTTCAGGGGCGCTGACAGCTTTGGCTGCGCTGGGGACAAAGACATCTGAAGGGGCCCCAAACCCAATACATCCAATGTACTGAGGATCCAATCCTGGCCCCCTCTTCCCTGGGCCCGGGACATGTGACCCCTTTGTCCCCCTTGTCGGCTTCCCTGCCGACGTCTACCAGCAGGATTACAGGGCATAGAAGGTCGTCACAGTTGGCTGTGTTACACATCATGTTTTCATGCCATGCGTCCATTTGAAACCCAGTATGTGTGTGTGTGTGTGGGCTTGAGTGAGTGCTTCAACCACATGCCTGCTGCTAACCTAACCTAACCTGCGTGTGTGTGTGTGTGTGTGTGTGTGTGTGTGTGTGTGTGTGTGTGTGTGTGTGTGTGTGTGTGTGTGTGCAGTATGTGAGCCTTTGTATGCATTTTGCCACTTGCTTGGTATCTGACCTGGTAGTGTGTGCCTCAATGTATATTTCACCACTTACTTAGTAGCTGACCTGACCTGCTAGTGTGTGCTTCTATGTACAGTATATTTCACCACATGTATGGTAGGCATCTGACCTGGTAGTGTGTGCCTCTATGTATGTTTCACCACCTGCTTGGTAGCTGACTGCTAGTGTGTGTGCGTCTGTGTACAGTATATTTCACCATATGCTTGATAGGTACTGTATCTTACCTGGTAGTGTGTGCGTCTGTGTACAGTATATTTCACCACATGCTTGGTATCTGACTGCTAGTGTGTGTGCCTCTATATGTACAGTATATTTCACCACATGCTTGGTATCTGACTGCTAGTGTGTGTGCCTCTATATGTACAGTATATTTCACCACATGCTTGGTAGGTGCTGTATCTGACCTGGTAGTGTGCCCAGCAGGCCTCCCACATGCGCAGGGCCTCAGCGTCGGGGAACTCCCTCTTGAAGCAGAGCAGCAGCCAGCGGTGGCAGAAGAGCAGCTGCAGCCCGTCCTCCCCCAGACGCAGCAGGTGCTGATGGAACCGAGGCAGCATCAGACGCAGCAGCTCCCGCAGGTACAACTGACCAGGGATACACACACACACACAAACATTTAGTTTATGTTACATTTAGTTTATACTTATACACCACACACACACACACACACACACACACACACACACACACACACACACACACGCACACACACGCACACGCACACACACATACACCACACAAACACACACACACACAAGGTGCTGATGGAACCGAGGAGACATCAGACGCAGCAGCTCTCGCAGGCACAACTGACCAGGCAGGGATACACACACACAAACCTTTACTTTACATACACGCACAAGCACATGCACACACATTGCTGATGGAACCAAGGAAGCATCAGGCACAGCAGCTCTCTCAGGTACAACTGACCAGGGATAAACCACACACACAAACCTATATATATACACTACACACACATTCACACATTTTATTTCTTTATTTGTGCCCTTTAAAACCTTTACATCACATTCACATGCAGTATACACACACTGACATTCATATCCGTAGCAGGTGGAGGTGCTGGTGGAACAGAGGTAGCATAGCATCAGACGGAGCAGCTCTGGCAGGTACAAGTGACCAGGAGGTATGCTATGCAGAGATGCAGGAATCGACTTTGCATTCACAGAATACTGTAGAGACGCACACGCATGCACGTACATGCACGCCCACTTGTCTATCCCCAGATGTTGAAGTACCCCAGCTGGAATACATTGTATTAAATAAAATATTAGTTCATATATTTATTTTTGTTGGACGACAAGGAACCATTATCCAATGTTTTATGCATTGCCCACCCACATATATTAGCACAATATTTATGAATGTGCACATATAAAAAACACCTATTGATTTGTGTTGATATTAACAGGCAAGATGTCACCCGAGACTGCAGTGTAGCCTGTTGAGAGACTGCTCAGTGGGGTATCTGGAAGTAACATCTTACTGGTGTGTCTGTAGCACACATGCACAGACACAGAGACATGCACATACACAGAAATAGACCTAGACACACAGACACATGTGGTGTGTTTGTGCGTGCGTTCATGCGTGCGTGCACTCTGCAGATGTCCCTGTATGACCCTGTGCACGGCACTGATCTGTCCCTTCTGTCCCGAGACAGCAGACATCCACCTTCAGCACAGCCAGCTGATCACACACACCAGCCGCATAGCTGCCTCGCCATCCCACATCAACCTTCACCTGACCCACCTACATCCCTATAAGACCCACCAGCTCCGGCCCCAGCACCTGACCCACGCACCCTCCCTTCACTTTCATTCACACTGCGCCACCCCTCAATACACTCACCAGCTCAACCACCAATCGAATGCCATCCACGCCCCACCACTACTGCCACCACTGCTACACCCTACCCCTGCCCAACGACCCCTGCAGCCTCACCAACTGTCTCTCTATGTACTCTCCTGGGGGGTGGCAAGATAATAAAGATGGTGTTCACTGCCACCTGAATCCTACCCCTCCACCCACCTGGTCCACCTCCACACACACACACACACACACACCACGCACACACACCAACCCACCGGACTGACCAGCCCACCCACCCCAGTAGACCGTAGACCCCCCATTAGGCTCATCACCACCTTTAACGCCATCCACCCTCCACCTGCATCCGATCCCCACTCGCACCCCCACCCCCACCCCCACTCCTCTCACCAGCTGCCTCTCCATGTCCTCGTCGCGGGGCGAGCTGATGAAGATGGTGTTCTCCATGAGGCCCACGAAGCACCAGAACGTGTCGCTCTCGTCCTGCACCTCCGACAGCAGCGGGGCCACCAGGTCGGACATGCCCTGGCAGTAACCCATCTCCGGGTTGAAGACCGCGTAGTTCAACAGGATACGCCTGGGGTGGGTCAAGACCATTGAGAGTAAATAGAATGGAGGCCAAAATTCTATTTCATTGTTGAAGCCAAGTTGGAGCCAAGGTTGGACCCAAAAAGACCAAAAAATGGCCAAATCCCATTCATTCCTATGAGAGACATAAAACCCAGTATCTCCCTTAAATGCCACTCCAGGGGGATCATTTTTCGCTCAACTAGTAGGTCCCCTTGCTCTCCAACTTACCAGGGTGGTGATTTTTTGTGGTGATGTTTTATGTTAGAGAGATATTAAAAGTTAAATTGACCAATGAGCATCAGAACATGGTTTGATTGACCGTTAGAAGTCTTGTTGTTGTCCAATCAGCACCTGCGTTTGGCGTTGCTAAGGTGGAATGTAAGTTGGAATGTTCCCAAATCTGGCTTCAAAGCGTTGAATGGCAAATAGCGTTGATTTGGCGTCCATTCTATTTACTGTCAATGGTCAAGACAGACAGACACAACATGGGTACAGTCTTCTTCTTAGAGTAGAGTATATCCGTTATTAATTCCGAGGGAAAATGAAGGTGTCCAGTAGCATACATACATAAATACAGAAGAAGACACAAAGACTTTACACACAACATTGCACATGTATTCTTATTCTTATTTTTTATTACATTACACTTACCTGACATTTTTTTAAAAAAATCCAAAGTGACTTACAGATATTACAGGGCATTGGTTACAGTCCCTGGAGCAATGTGGGGTTAGGTGCCTTGCTCAAGGGCACTTCAGCCATGGATGGAGGTGTAGGGAGAGGTAAGGGCGGGATCTTCATTCTTCATTCTGACTGGTGACACTAGAAAAGGGTTCACGTGTTGGCGGCTAACAAATGCCGAGCTGTCTGTGTTAGGGGTGTAAATAATATCGAAATGTATCGATGCATCTATCCTACAGCCGACGATTTAATCGAATCGCATCATGTCGTGGGGCATTCTTAAGTATCAATTAATCAAATCGCTGGCCCCTGTCCAATGCCCTTGCTCCATAACATAATAGAAGTAGAAAAGTAATTAGGAAAAAAACGAATAGAATCTTATCGTATTGTGGGAAATTCTTAAGTATTGAAAATAATCGAATCCCTGCTTTAAGAAATCGATACCGTATCATATCGTCATGGAGGCTGTGATTTACACACCTCGTCTGTTACTGTGTTACTGTAGATGTGTATCCACCAATTTCATGTTCCAATAACACCGTTATTACTGATATGATTATAGTAAGGACATGGTAGGCCCTTTATTTTGTTTAACACGTCTCATTATTCAGATGCAACTCTGGCAAAGTGAAATGCATTTTGTAATGTCAAGAGAGCGCCAACACAGAAAAAGTTTGAGAATGAGGGAGAGTACAGATGGAGAGAGAGAGAGAGAGAGAGAGAGAGAGAGAGAGAGAGAGAGAGAGAGAGAGAGAGAGAGAGAAAGAGAGAGAGAGAGAAGGCACAGGAGGCTATTAGTCTTCCCTCAGGGGCTGTTTTTCACTGGAAGAGGATTATATGGAGAGCAGGCTGACTGCTGCCGTATTCCTCAGCAACCTTCTGCCACCACACCAGAGAAAACCTCATGGGTTCACACATGTCGCTGGGTCTGAGAGAGCATGGACAAGAATATTCTGCAGGCCACACTACTCAGGCTCTGCACTGAAAGGACCCAATTGTTGGGTTTGCATTGCAATCAATGAACAGAGGCTTGGTAGGCGTTGGCTACTGAATGCAATCATGTGGAACAACAAGTTTGACTATGTGTAGCGCATTGTATCATACGATTGTCTGGTTTGGAGGGAGATCAATTCAGTGATCTATTCAGGTCGTGCCGGATTGCATTAATTAACGCATAATATATTATATGGAAATATTGCTGATATGAATCAGATAAAGTGCAACTTCCTGTTTGATGGGTGGTCATTTTGAGAGAGCTTTTATGGTAAGGTTTAAATAATGAACATTTTAGCTGCTCTTGGCACATCTGATGTCTATGCTATGAATTTAGAGCCGCACAGAAAGTAGTAGTGTGCATGCTTATGAGGTGTTTCCAGGCTTTACACCCAAAATGAAGTGAAATGAAATCTTGTCCACCAGCTTGCTGGCCTACTGCCGGACTGACTGACTCATTTCTGCTTTCATATATACTTTCATGGGCCAGTTTTGGCTGTCAAGTCTACCACGGACTGGACTGCACTGAACTGAACGAACTGAACCGAGAAGTTGAATAAAGGACGGCCATGTTGCTGCTGAGGATTGCCAGGTGGACCCCCACTCCAGTGGAAAGAATGATTAAAAACTGGAGAAAAAAGTCAAGTGTACTAGAGAGGGCAGTGAAATTGCGAGAAACTACACCAACTCAAAGCTTATAAAGAGGTTTGATAAGTGAGGTGAAGGACTCCATAATGAGTCATGAGTACATCTCAGTAAAACACAGAGGGAACAGTGGAGCCAAAGGACAGAGAGGAATACAAAGGTAATTGCAGAATAATTTTAAAGACATAACAAAAACAAGACAAGAGCAAAGAACATGGTTGTTGGAGTTGTTCCAACTCTAACCAAATAAGCTACTGTATGACTGTAAACATCTTTTTTTTTTTTTTTGAAAAAAGGTTCGCACACTTCTTTGGATTTTTTCTTCTTTAAGTTATTTTTTCTTCTTTTTATTTATTCATTCATTGGCAATGACGTTTCGACCTCTCGGTCTTCCTCAGATTCACTAACAAACACAGGCTTGACACATTATCTACAACACCTGTCTGAAGGGGTGGAGTCGATTTTAACCCTTACAGGTCCAGGATGTAAACCTGTGGAGTGACTAGAGCCAAATGAATTACAAAATATCAGAAAACAAAACATAAAAACATAAACAGTTGGAGAGAAATCTTTTCAAGTGAAACCTACAAATGCATATATATGACACAGCTATTTACAAATGTAAAATACAAAGAAGTGTGCGAACCTTTTTTCAAAAAATACGTAATCTTTTTGTTCAGCACCAGGGATTGTGCACAAGTAACTCTCTACAAGTGACTGTAAACATCTGACTCAAAAAAGTAAGAGGGAGAAAGACAGAGAGAGAGAGAGAGAGAGAGAGAGAGAGAGAGAGATACACAAAGAGAGAAGGTACGAAAAGAAAAGGAGAGAAGATAAAACAGAGAGGCCTATGGCTTCTCATCACATGGTTCGTATTCATTCAGTAGTGTGAATAGGGCTTCCAAACATTTAGGACATAACAGACTTGTGAGCTCAATATCAGACACGCTCCCATTGACTCCCAACAGACTTTTGGCCACTAAGTCATTCGCATTTCGTGTCTGTACTACACTAACCTCATGATCTCCACGTTGGGGTTGTTCTCGCCCCTGAAGAAGAGGTTGGTGCGGTCGGTGCGGACCACGTCCTTATCCACCGTGAACTGCACCTTCCTCCAGAACTCACTCTGCTCCTCAGGACTCATGCACAGCCTGCAACACACAGGAAGAGGAACACCAAAAAAGATGGCTTGGTTAGGCGTTTGCGCCAGCGGGTACGTTTGCATTCTTGTAATTTGGGTACAAATGTCCCCCACTAAGATAAGAACACCTGAAAAGGGCTGATTTGTCATAAATAACAAAAATAATAGTGATTCTGGTCTGGGAACAGTTTAAACAAATTATTTTATCGTTATTATACGTAGAGTGCTCCATAGGTATGGAAATGAAGTTTGTTTCTGTGTGTGTGCACATGTGTGTGTGTGTGTGTACATGTGTGTGTGTGTGTGTGTGTATATGTGTGTGTGTGTGTGTGTGTGTGTGTGTGTGTGTGTGTGTGTGATCTTGTGTATACACAAGTGTGTGTCTGGATGTGCGTGCGTGTCCGTGTCTGTATTTGTATCTGAGGCAGGTGGTTTGGAGCATAACAGAAAGGCATATATGCAAAAATGGAGAACCAAACAGAAACCAGAAGATTTACAGACTCTTCTGCAGTTTAACATGGCTGAAAGTGAAAGAAGAAAGTGGAGTTTGAACTTCTCAACTGACTCCAGATCAGGTGTACCACTGGGGAAGCCGACAGGGGTGACAAAGGGGTCTCTTGTCCCGGGCCCAGGGAGAGAGGGGGCCCAGAATTGGATGCTAATTATTACATTGTATGTATTGGGTTTGGGGCCCTTTCAGATGTCTTTGTCCCGGGCCCAGCCAAAGCTGTCAGCAGCCCTGCCACTGCTGTCCCTTCATAAGGGGCGGTGTACAAGAACCGTCTTTGCTAATTCTATCTAACCACACACACACACACACACACACACACACACACACACACACACACACACACACACACACACACACACACACACACACACACACACACACACACACACACACACACACACACACACACACACGTACACCTCAGGCACCCATCCAGCCACTACCACACATGCCCCAGTGGAACAGAAACCAAACCTTTTCTAGAGCTATCTGTGTTGCTGTGGGATGAAACACGTCTTGACGAAAGTGAAAGATGAAACTTCTCGATTGACCCGAGAGGTCAGGTGCACCTCTTCAGTTTAGTCCCTTGTAAAACAAACATTCAGGCAAAAGGTCCTTCCCCTACACACATACAAACGCAAGCATGCATGCATGCACGCACGCACGCACGCACGCACGCACGCACGCACCAAACACCTACATCAACCTACACATAAACACACCCCTAAAACACCCAGTCCAACACCTACACCAACCCACATACATACATACGTACACGCACCTCTATCAAACTAAACATCCACACAAACCTCAAACACCCACCCCACAAACACCTCCACCCACGCACGCAGGCACATACACCGACTCTACAAAACACCTCGATCAACCTACACACCAACGCACACACACACACACACACACACACACACACACACACACACACACACACACACACACACACACACACACACACACACACACACACACACACACACGCACTCACGCACGCACGCAGCTAAAAACACACTCTCCCCAGCCCAGCCCAGCCCAGCCCCAAGTACCTCACACGCAGGTGGGATTTAATTAACACTGTTTGTTTTTCCACCAGCGCTGCCAGGAGCTGAGGAGGAGGCGCAGAGCCCAGCCTGATGCAACTCTGCGCAACAGTTTCCGTGCCGCGTACGCTGCTGTTTGTGAAAGCGCTCCCGGAGGCCCCCCCCCCGTCGCCTAACCACCCCACCTCCCTGTCCCTCTACTCTCCTGGGAGGGATACACCCCTCCTTGGCCCACACTGTGAAAGTGAGAGCTCTAGACTCTAGCTCTAGCTCTAGAGAGCTTTAGACTGCTACCCTCCTGCCTTTCACTACCCTGGTTACCACCCTCCTTGTCCAGCCATTCCCCAACCAACACCTCCCTGTTCCCCTTAATCTCCTGGGACATGTCCCTCCTCTTGGCTCCCCATACTGTGTGAGCTCCATGTCTGTAGCCCACTACCCACCACTACCCTCCTGGCCTTTGGCCACCCTGCTGCTGGTTGCCACCCTCCTCCCCAAGGTCCACTTGGGTCTTCTTGGCCACACTGAGCCCCCGAAGGACGTCATGAACACGCCGACCACGCGAGTGAGAAGTAACAACTGCCACTGAGTGCACACGGTGTTCTTGGAGACCTGCAGGAGTAGACAAGACAGGCACAGGCACAGGCACAGGCACAGGTAGAGACGTGGACTGAAACCGTCAGATGTGTGTGTGTGTGTGTCTGAGCCCCTTGATGCAGCAGAATGTGTCCATTTATAGACTATTGATGTGGGCTACATGTGCACGGAATGCACAAATGTCTACACACGCATGCTGCATGCACAAAGCCACACACACATACATGGTTAAAAACATAAACATACACGAATATACGCACACATTCTCTCTCTCTCACACACACACGCACACAATTATGCATGACCATATATGATGTGTAATAAACACACACACACAACTTTGTACATGCCTAAAAATACCCACGTGCACACACATACAGGTTGTTATAAACATGTATGTTCACACACGCGCGCACACATGCGCACACACACACACACACACACACACACACACACACACACACACACACACACACACACACACACACACACACACACACACACACACACACACACACACACACACACACACACACACACACACACACACACACACACACACACACACACACACACAGAGAGAGAAATGTTTCTGCAGGTAGGTGGTGTGTGCTGTCAGGAGCTACTGATCAGGGACTGAGATGTCCTCGAGGTGTGACAAACAAAAGGGAATTGTGGCCAGTGGTGACAATGCCCCCCAGATAATTGGGCTGACAAGAACAATGATTCCTGTCCCCAGGGGGGGGATACATTTCAACCCTTCATTAATGCCATCGTGTGTCATGTTCACATGCTGACAAATGCTTGACTAGATCCATTTTACATTTCTTTATACGTTTAAGAGCTTTTAATATTTTATCGGCCCGTTGTAGGAAATAGATTACACTCAGGTTTATACTCCTGAAAGCTCTTATAGCTGAAATGTAAAGATCAAGAACAAATTTAGGGTGATCTATTCCATACACTGTTTTGACGCTTCAGAGACGCACCATTTTAACCCATTTTCTCCTAAGCCCTTTTTGGGAAAGGGTGCCCTCTGCCTATTAAATCCTAAATATATCTCAGCCTCCGAATCACATACACACATGAAATAAGCTGCATTTAAAAGCCAGGACCCTCATATTGCATTAGACAGTGTTCATTCAGCTCTAACCCACATTTTAAATAAAAACCCTCAAATCTCAAGGGCCTGAATGCAGCGTATATGTGTTTCCAGGCTAAAATGGGCTAATCTGACCAGAGACACGCCATTTTAATCTGACCACAAAAAAATAAAACGTTTGTGAGATGTGCTTCTACACCTTTTTAAAAGACGTGTGCGCAACTCCGAAATGTTTTTTTTTTTTTAAAGGACTTCAGGTCCAGGCAATTGGATCAGTGCACTGGTTGTAGACACACTCTCAACTACAATTCGACAATTTTTTTTTGTTAAAGGGTTAGCACGACACAGACAGAGACAGACGTTTCGGCCTAAGCCATCTTCAGCGTCATCCTCCACACCTTCTGTCACTTCACGGCTCATTTACCTGACAGCTGCTTATCTTGTCTGACTCACTCCATTAACCCCAACTGCTTCTGTTTCAAGCCAGCCCCTCAGCACTTTGGCTCGACGACAAAAACACAACAACTATCGTCTGCTTATCTTCTCTGCATGTCTAAATCTGGTTTCGACATCTTTCGTCAAAAGTATGGACCGCCATGGTGGAAAATTTATGAGAATTAATAACCTCAAATAAATGATAGAAGTCCGAAACACTGTTAATGCTCCCATTTAATACCCAATTAATAACCTCATCACTCCCAAACATGACATCACTATGAAATAAAATGACTATGCTTGAGTGTATTATATAGTACCGTATGTAATACAATACACATGCAATATGTACTATATGATACTAGGTAGAGTCTGTCCAGTGTATTTAACATAGTGCCTCTTCAGTGTATAACAGCGTCTGTGCAGTGTAGATAGGCATGCCATGGAGTGTGTGTCTGGTTTCTTTTCACCATTTTATAATATCCACATATACTTTCCATCCACACTACTTTTTTGAGTTTAATGAACAGCCTACACGTTTTCCACTCTGCATCAACCTCCTAGTCGTAACAAAGGTTGCTTGTCACGTGATATGTGACATTTCAGCAGAAGTCAAAACATTTTATAAGGGGATTTAACACCGGATGTCTCACTAAAAATAGGTGAAGACAAACAAACCATTTACAGTCAATAACTGCATCAAAGTCAAAGTTCAGGTTGACTTTTATTGTAAAAAACGAAGTATGTTCAGGCTGTACAGAGGATTTTAAATGTCTCCCTAGATGGCCACGGCATTGATATGAAAACAAAACTTGAAAAAGTCTGCACAGTGTCCATGCAATTCCACCTTAATGGGGGAAATCAATTGAACAAGGGAGTTTCATTCACATATACCTAATGTCCAGTGTAACCATGTCAGAAAAATAGTTCTAGACACAGTCCTGTTCCTCAGCCTCTATCATTGCATCTTGACTCTTTCAACTCCTCAGACCATGAAACCGTTTTTTTTTTTTTTTTGGCCGTTTCACACACTATGTGTTACAATGCAATGCAGTGACTCCACCTCCCATCGAGCAGACTCCCTACCATCAATTATGCATGACCATATATGATGTGTAATAAAGACACACACACACACACACACACACACACACACACACACACACACACACACACACACACACACACACACACACACACACACACACACACACACACACACACACACACACACACACACACACACACACACACACACACACACACACACACACACACACACACACACACACACACACCTTTCACTTATTACTCTCCAAATAGGCTGTAGGTTATTGAACTCTTTCTCTGACACACATGCATGCACGCACGCACGCACGCACGCATGCACGCACGCACGCACGCACACCTCTCCTTAAACTGCAGAATGTTCTTCAGCAGTTCTGAATGATCTTTCTCTGGCACGCACGCACACACGCACGCACCTTAATCTCTTGAAGGTTATTGCTCTCTCTCACTCACACACACACCTCATTTTGACTATTATCTCCTCAGGGGCTACTGAATATGCCCGTCTTTCCCAAACACTCCTCGCCACTCTGAAACACCGCGCACACTACTAGGTGCACACACACACACAGCCCTCTTCTGCAGCCTGCAGGCCTCACACACATATACCTGATGCATACACGAGGACACGGACACAGATAGAGACACAGACAGACACACAGACGCACGCATGCATGCACCCACACCTTCTCTGCTGTACGTTCTGGTACTCAATCCTCTTCTATGAACGTACAAAGACATACAAAGACATCTACAGTGCACAGCAATACTGAGTACACCCCTGTTGAAAAGTAACATTTTGAACAACATTGTAATAAACATACAAGTTATTCCCAAAATGACCATAGAGTAAGTGTAATACAACATCTTACGAGCTTACGGCAGAAAAGAAAGGTCAGTAGTAATAACTTAAATTACATATTTGTCCATTTGTGTGTAATTATGCTGGTGCAAAATTGAGTATATCCCCTGACCTCCTCTGTTGTATGTCCTGGTACTCGGTCCTCTTCTGCAGCCTCCAGGCCTCGCGCTCCTCAGAGGAGGAGTCCCAGCTGTAGTAGCGCAGTAGGAAGGGCCACACCTCCCCCCGGATGGACGGGTCGATACCACCAAAGAAGATGGCCTACAGGAGGACACAGGCATACACACACACATATACACACACACACACACACACACACGCATGTAGACACACGCATGCACACACACACACGCATGTAGGCACACGCGCATGCACACACACACACACACACACACACACACACACACACACACACACACACACACACACACACACACACACACACACACACACACACACACAACACACAGACACACACACACACACACACACACACACACACAGACACACACACACACACACACACACAGACACACACACACACACACACACACACACACACACACACACACAGACACACACACACACACAGGTCATGTTAGTTACAAATTACATCTAAGCTCCTCACATTCACTGTCTGTTCCTTTATTACTCCAACTGGAAGTCCTTTATCATTTAATATGACCAGTATGAGTATAATGTTCACGGGGAGCAAATCAGAAAAAAGTTCACCTTTGTGTACGTGTTACTGCCCCCAAAAGGTGGGCTACATGAGGCAATAGTGAAACTCATTTCAGAATGACCAGTATGAATATTATGTACGGGGGGCTGTTCACGAGGAATGTACATATTGTATATGAGGGACGAGTCAATGCTCCAAGTTGCTTAAAAGGGCACATCGCACACACAGACACATTCACAAACATTCATTCATTTCAATCCAACCAGGATGATCAGTGTGTTAAAAAGGGAGACATGCAGGCAAACCGTATGTTACCTGCCAATCATTGTGAAATTAATCTTCCAGGAATTCAATTATGGGCTGAAGGTGTCACGTGGTTAGAAATTGTGTCAAATCAGTGGGGGGCCCTGTGGCGCAGTGCGCTAAGCCCCCCACATTTGGGCTTGCATGCCCATGGAGACTCCGGTTCGAGTCTGTCCGGGGTCATTTCCCGATCCCACCCCATCTCTCTGTCCCACTTGCTTCCTGTCACCATCTCAGACTGTCCTATCAAATAAAGGCATAAAAGCCCGTAAAAATATATTGGAAAAAAAAAAGAAATTGTGTGAAATCATCTGTCCAAAAGCTGGCGTGATGTCACCAACATGCAACCATGAAATGGTTGATGGACGGTACAGATCTAATGATTTGACAGTTGCAGTGGCTTCCACAAAACTGCTCAAGAACAGCCTACAGTACCACCTTTGTGTTGATGCAACGTTGCCTTGACTGGTGTAATGTGCCATTCACGTGCTATGGGAATTATGGTAAAAACCAAACGTCGACAAGAAAAGCAGACATGGACCCCCCACCACGTGGTAGTTTTCACTGTAAAATATTATGATACACAAGTTGCCCAGATGAGATAACCTTTGACATGGTGGAGAGAAATTGTAGTTTGTTTCTCTCAAAAACAGGCAGAAATTTTGTCTGCAAAATGGGACTATTCCATTCCATGCCGATGAGTCATGTTGAATATTATGGCTTAAGCGGCAATTTCATTTCTCTGTTTTGTTGCGCACATCCCCAGACACATGCATACAGACGATTGCAGTGTCAATCGATCATTTCATGTTTATAAAAACAGTCAAGTGAAAAGAAATCCCACACACTGTCCATTCCACCAACAAACTTTAATACAACGTTTCGGTCATCCGACCTTCTTCAGGTAAAGTAAAGTAACTTTACCTGAAGAAGGTCGGATGACCGAAACGTTGTATTAAAGTTTGTTGGTGGAATGGACAGTGTGCGGGATTTCTTTGCACTTGACTGACAACCCCGCTGGGATAACATCCTACGCACCTGCCCAACTACAGAGGTGTGCAAAAGCGTCTTTATTGAAATGTTTATAAAAACAACAGGCCAAAACCATATCTAATGTGAAATGACTTGGTCATCGCTGATTCCAGCAGTGTTGAGGGGGGTGAAGGGAGGGAGGGGGTGTCATGACAAGTGTCCTCGTGTATACTCTGGTGACATCTGGTATTCAAGATTCAAGATTCTTTTAATGGTCCCGAAAGAAATTTGTCTTGGACATACAAAGCTGCCACATACACACAACACAGATACACATGACGCCAAAAAACAAAAAACGAAAACAACAATAAACACACATACATACATACATAAAGTGCCCCCCTAGAGACACTCAAGGGCATATCCACCACAGCCCACCACCCACATACAGGTACATGGCATTACAGGATTCAGGTTATTCATATTCTTGCCAATATCCCGACTCCCATCGTTGACCTGTGCATGTGACCTCACATTTCACGTGACGCCTCGCCTCAGTGGAGGAAATAATGAGGTTCATATGTATGTATTTATTGTCCATCAGTATGCTTGTCTTCTTATTGCACACTGTGTGTGTGTCTATTGTACATGTCTTGTATCAGTAATGTTAGTGCTTCTACTGCACGTGTATGTGTGTGTGTGTGTCTGTGTGTGTCTGTGTGTGTGTGTGTGTGTGTGTGTGTGTGTGTGTGTGTGTGTGTGTGTTTTGTCAATGTCTTACATGTATGTTTAGTTTAACTGCACATTGGAGACTGGTCAAACGCAATTTCAAACTTCTGTGCTACCCTGTTACATAGATTTTTGACAAGAAAATACACTTGACTTGAGGAGGATGGGAGGATACTGTATGGGAAAGAAGCCCCGGGGATCTGTGTACTGTGCCTTGCATTGCTCTTTTTTTTGTCAAGCTAACCATTAACTCTTTGGTGTCTTTTGTTGGGCTACCTTCCACTGTAAAATCATTGACAGCATATTTTGTTGGGGCTTATTAACTTCCAGTATCTGTACTGCACATGAGAGAGTATGAATAAATAATGTTGACTTATGCTTCTCAAAGGGATGTGTTCTATTTTTCTGCAGCGCGACAGTCACAGCAGGGGTGTTGTAGTGCCAGCGACATTTTAGACATGCAAGCTCACAACAACCTCCAGTAGCTTTCACACCTCCCTTTATCACACCTCTCTCTTGGGAGTTATCTGAACGAACACACACACACACACACGCACACACACACGCACGCACGCACGCACACACACACACACACACACACACACACACACACACACACACACACACACACACACACACACACACACACACCTTCGCACACACACACACACACACACACACACACACGCACGCACGCACGCACGCACGCACGCACGCACGCACGCACACACACACGCACACATTTGATGCATCAGCTTCGCACCAAAACACGCACACCAAACATGTGCACGAACATGTGCACCCGGGTGAGTGCATATGCATGCAGAGCAGGTGGTGTAAGAACAAGACTTTTGCTGATGGAATCTGAAACTGAATTTAGTGCAGTTTCAGGCCACTGTGAAAATGCCTTATCGCGCTATCGCTTTGCGTTTCTGTGTGGGTGGTGCTGGTGTTTTGAGATAGAGGCTGACCAAGTGCAAATACATTTTATTTACATGTATGAAAATGAAGTTTTTTACAACTGTTGAGTACCCCAACCTAAATCAGTATTTAAAGCAGCAAGTAGCATTTTTTTTTAATCTTACAATGTCCCCCAAATCAATTCTGTGTTTCATCCTGCACATACTTACAAAAACAGGGTTGGATGAGCAATGAGAGCAATGATATACAGCTGAAACCAGAAGTGTACATATACTGTAGGTAACATACAGTATGCAAAGACACAGCAATCACATTTTCCTTCATTCTGACTTAAAAACCAGATCACAGCTGTAAAATTCAAGGTAATTTAAGATCGTTGACATTACCAATGGCCAAAATTATTTCCAAATCAAAGAATAAAGAGAGTAAGAATTTTAAACAATGTTTTTAGTATTATCATTAAAGTCAAACGCTTGCATACACTTTATCAACTGGGTTAAAAGGTTTGGATATCTTACAGACTGTTATGAATACTTGGCAGGAATGTTGAGTCATTCCTCCAGACAGAGCAGGCATAACTGGGCCATGTGTGTAGGCCGCCCTACAGGCCATTTCGGCTCTGCCCATGATACCTCAGGAGGGTTTAGATCAGGGCTTTGTGGTGGGCAATGCAAAACACTCTCTTTGTTGTCCTCAAGCCATTTTTAACCAGTTTTTGTTGGTATGCTTTGGGTCACTGTCCATTTAGAAGACCCATTTGCCGACACCATTTGTGCGTGTGTGTGCTTGCATGCTCCTCCTCACCTTGCGTAGTTTGTACTCCTCCTCCACCTGTCCGCAGTGGTTGAGGTGGCGCAGCCAGGAGGTCACGTCCAGCCGGCGGTACAGCCGCTCCTCAGGGTGCATCTCCGCTGAGGGCAGCGTGGGCCTGCGGATGGAGAACTGCATACAGGACTTCTCCTCTGACACCTGGGGGGAGAGAGAGAGGGGGGGGAGAGAGAGAGAGAGAGAAAGAGAGAGAGAGAGAGAGAGAGAGAGAGAGAGAGAGAGAGAGAGAGAGAGAGAGAGAGAGAGAGAAAAAGAAAGAAAGAAAGAGAAGGTGTGAGTGCAGAACAGAAACAGATAAATTAGACAGAAAGACAAAAGAAGAGAAGAATTTTCTTGTTTTTCTATTTATTTACTGATATACTGTAAATACACATCATAGCAAAGAATAAGTCAAATTATAACTCAAACATTCACACAAATCACAACCTTCATTTACACCTCAATTTAATGGATGCGCTCAGGTAGGGGTGTTGTTCTTTTTCTGAATGTGTGAAAACCACCTTCATCTGGGTTTGTGTTTTTAATTCCTGTTGCCCTTTTCATAGTTGAGCCCGTGTCAATGTTTTTATTCATTTAAATTCAGTTACATGTTGAACACAGATGTGAACAGTATCTCTACTTAACAGCTGTAAGAATGGTCTGTGTCAAAATGACAGCAGTACTCTTTAGAAAACACAAACATGTACGTGAGCTACCAAACACTCCAGCATACTGTAATCTTGTCCAGTGATCATTTTTGTCTTTTTTGTTTCTTTTTTCACTTTTTTCACTAAGAAAGTGGAGATGTATAGCAATGAATGAAACTTTACTAAAGCTGTAACTTTAATTCACCCCACAGACCTTCATCTCACATAGTAGGTCCCACTCACCATGAAAAAAACATAAAAAAACATATTCCAAACTGAAAAGAGTACAGTACAGTAGTGCGATGCAGATTAAAGGGTAGTTACCATGGGATGAATATGGTGGAGGTATTACCAGTTAATGGGGAAATGAATGTAAAAACAGCCCATGCAGGGTGGCCGTGACCTGAACAAGACCCTCACCTGGTCCTTCATCTGGGTCTCTCTGCAGAACTTCCACTGCTGGAAGACCTCCGCCAGCTTATCCAGTCCAGCGTGGTGGAAGTGCAAGATCTTGTACTGGCTCTCCCGGCTAGCGATGACCAGCTGCCCACTAGTGCAGGCCTCATCACTGGAGATGGAAGCATAAGCATCAAACACCAACACAATATGTCAAAGGAGTGAAGAAACAAAACCACCCAACATCGACTCAATGTCAAAGGAGTGAAGAAATGAAAGCAACACCTCCAACATCAACCCAATATGTCAAAAAGTTTTAGGAAAATGGGCCTCTTTTTGTAGCTTGTAACATTTGAAGCTAAACAACCTAACTATTTGACCTGGATGAATTAGAAAACAAAACTTGGGGTCATTACATCACACATACAGTAGAATCTCTCTTAAAGTCCCTTTCAGACCACAGGAATTCCCAGGCCGACCAATAGGGAACTATGTCCCTTTGTGGATCCCCTTTAGTTACATTATAGGGACTGGCCCTGGTTCTTCCCCAGAAAACCTCACCAGGGTTGATCGAAGTAGCCTAACCACTTCGCTACTTAACTGGTTAAAGGAGCAGTTATGTCACTCAGACATGCATATTGAAAACTGGGTATGAGACCAAACTTTCGCCTGTGCTGTAACTTTTGATTTGCTAAATGGTGCAGGTCACAGAAATGACGTTTGTAGAGTGAGATATTAATACATTTTCAGTACAATTAACAGGGCTGTAATTTTGCAGTTGTACAATGTTTTTCGGTGCTACACTGAACAATTTAGCAAGACTTTCCATCACGTAGATTTAGTCTCAAACTTCTTTGCGATTTATAGATGCAAGCCACAAACTTGCAGGGTGTGTGTTTGACTCCACAAGCATAAATACACCAAATTTCTAGTATTTTAGTTGCTGTTGAAGTTCTCAATGTTAGTCATAGCATAACTTGTTCACACATTTGCATTGAGGTCTAGTCATCCACTGTGGTGTGAAACCGCAATTGGCAGGAAGGGAGTGGTTCCTGTCAACATCCCTCCCCACCAGAGGACTACCACTAATCTCTCAGGCAGAAGAGCCACTTCACCTTTCATGGCAGCATCAGATTATACTCATTTTTATGTATTTTATGATCGTTAGTTATAAACGAAGATCTTAGAACCCTGAATCCTCTACACGTCTTGGCCAGGCAATATTATATTATTCATTAATTTGTTTCTATAGCTTCAATTCAGATAGTTGGTTTATGCAAAGTACAAGACGAACTCTCCCCCTAGTCTTTGTATCCTGCGCTTAAATTCTTGGGCACACAGGGGTCACAGTATACAATCAGCCAAGTCTGATTATCATCTGCTTTCAAATCTCTTGGAGACTTGGTCTGACCAAGAGCATAACAATTAACATTTCCCAAACGGCATGGTTGACCCACCTCCCTTGGTGAGTGGGAGGAGTTCCCGATTTTGCGGGAGCTCAGAAAGAGCTTACATTGCTCTTGACCTGACTAGTAGCAATGCTGAAGGTGTTGCGTCACTAGGAGGGCACGGCCTGGCTACAATCAGCCTACAATCCAATTAAAAATCTATTTTTGAAGATATGCTACGACAGATCAGTAGGGGAATGCGAGCCCAGTCCACATGTAGACATGTAGACAGAACTGGTGCAGAGAGTGTCTGACCTGCCAGATGTAAGTGATGATTTCCAGCCCAAAAAATGCCCAAAACCCACCTGGGAGCAGTAAATCCTGCCCAATTTGAACTAAATTCCATTGATATCTATGGCCATAAATCTGCACAAAAACAGCCACACTTTTTTTTCACCCGCAGACTGTCATCCTAAGCAGCCCGATTGGGCGGGAAAGCAACATATATGGCAACACTGCTGACCTGAAGAAGAGGCGTAGGGAGCGCATGTGGCCCAGGTCCACTCGGAACACCCCACACAGCTGCTCCAGGGCCAGAAGCTTCTGCTGCTCCTCCCACCTCGTGCCCTGTGATTGGCTGCTCTCCGAGGGGGCGTGGCTGTCTAAACTGGAGGCAGAGCTGGCCGAGTGGGTCATGGACTCGTCACACATCTCCCTGGAAGACACAAACAAGACGGGGATGCCCAAAAAAGGTAAGGGACGAAAATTAAAGCATTCAACATGAACAATGACAGATGTTTGATTTCTTGAAAAATATAGACCAACAACAATAACTCACATGGCCACGGAAGGTCTATATATCAGCTATGAAGGTTACCATGCTCGTGCCAGTAGGGCCTAAGGGTTAGGCCCAAAACTCCTTAGCCTTAAGTGTCTGGCATGAGCATGCTTCCTAAGAGATGTGATGGGAATAATGCTAACTCCATTTCATACTTGTTTTAGCTCTGTGCCCATTAGCAAGTATTTCACTTGCAAAGGTTCACCCACCACTATCAAGTCAAGTGTAATAGTTACATTTAAAACAGTTTAAAGTTATTAGAATGAATAACCAACATTTTAATTCCCAGTATTTTATTCACTGAGTCTCTGTCTGCTCCCCACCTCAGCAATACACTGGTTGTGAAATATGAGTGAGGCAAACATGCTTCCCGTAACTGAGTCCACACCAAACAAACAACCTGCTTCCCACTTCAGTTGCTTGTTATGGCTGAGCCCACAGACCTTTTACAAACTAAAGGTCAACGGAGGTGAGATGACACAGTCAACCGCACCCCCCTACATCTAGCCACAGTCTCATGGCATGCTCTAGTAGTAGTCTATAACACTCTAATTTGAATAACGGTGGAATGCATGTTCTAAAGGGACACTGTGCAGGAAATGGTCAAAAAGGGTACTGCAACTATGCTGCTCATTGAAACTGAGCTGCCTATTGTCAAATTTGATCTTTACAGGAAAGTTTACTAGCAATAAACAAATATGTTCTAGTATGGTCCAAGTAGAGTCATTTTTGCACACATTTCATGTATGAAAAGTGCAATTTTTCCAGTCATAATGAATACTTAGAACTTGATGGTGGTGGTAAGTATTCATGAAAAGGGTAACATTAGTGAATGGGCAGTATTAATTCTGGAAATAAACAACTAAACATCTCACACAGTGTCCCTTTAAGTTAAAGAACGAAAGTGCAGTGTGGAGGGATGCACTGTGGAACACTGCGCTGATACACCGTGTCATACAGTGGCTATAAAAAGCCTACACACCCCTGTTCAAATGTCAGGGTTTTGTGAGGTAAAAATCCAATCTAAACCATTAACTTGTACAATGCAATTGAGAACTCAAATCTTTAGAAAAACAGAAAATAAAAAAATGAACGTGGTTGCATAATATGCACACCCTTAAACGAATACTTTGTTGCAGCAGCTTTGGCTTTTATTACAGTACTCTGTCTTTTTGGGTAAGAGTCTATCAGCATGTTGATGTGCCAATATTGTCCACTCCTCTTTGCAAAAGCACGCCAATCTGATAAGTTGTGAGAATGCATCTTCTGGGCATAGTCCTCCTGAGATCACCCAACAGTTATGCGATGGGATATGGGTCTGAACTTGCTCAGGCCAAATCCAAAAATCTTGTTCTGGTGAAGCCTTTGTTGATTTAGGCGTGTGCTTAGGGTAATTGTCATTCTGAAAGATGTAGTTCCTCTGCATATTCACCTTTCTTACAAGGGACCGAAGGTTTTATGCCACTACCATGGCACCCCTGAGGAACAGTTCGTAATTCCCTCCTCCCTGACTAAGGCCCCAGTTCCTTATGAAGTCCATGCGAGCGGCCATTGTTGCTGACACAACTGTTGCATTTCACTTATTTTCCCCCCTTTCCCCCACAGCATTCAAATTTTGACTACGCTACATCTCTGAAAATACCACGATCCTGAGGGGCTCTTCTGCCTTTTGGTTTGAGAGCAGGACGAATCCGACGGTCCTCCAGACTGAGAGTCAGGTTAGGAGTAAATATGGTCTCCATTTAACATGTAAACACCTCTTGAATACTGCCATAATCCACTGTCTTCATTTCCTTTGGGATACATAAAGTTACTCTACTCCTCTCTACTCTACTACTGGCTGAGAACTGTAAGCACACACAGTATTAGATGCTTTCTCTTGATCATGGGCAGTGCTGAGTACAGGTATCAGGCTGTGCACCATTTCAAAGACTTAAAATGGCTCAAAAAAGAAGCCCAGTAACTTTGGATAACAAGACACAAATGAATGACAGCCTTCACACACATGCAGGTCCAGTGGCATATTCAGATGTCTAAAGACTACAGGAGAAAGCCCCTCTCCTTCTGAGTATACGGGGAATGTGTAACTGAGCTGATGATTCCATCACTGTTTGATATTGTTCAGAGTTACTGAACGAAAAACCACCCACCCACTCACCGTCCACATGTACAAGATAAATAATAATACAAAAACAGTACATCAGCTCTTTGGAAAAGAGGCAAAAATGTCCCTATTACAGATCGAGATTGATTTCATTGCAAATTGGAACCAGACTCTTCCATGTCCTCTTGGTTAATAAGCCTCTGCATGTCAGGCCAGCAGCGGGAAGGCTGCATTGAGGACTTTTCCAGTAAAGCGGCAAAAGAGCGTTGGAGTTGGAGTTCACATGAAATACACCCACCTACCTCTAGTGACTTTGGCCAAACACTGAGTCTGTCCAGTAAAAGTGAGTCACTAATTGCTTTAAATATATTGCGACAATATTTGGATAAGCTGAGCAGATTCAAAATGGAAAAAAAAGAACAGAACTAAAAGACTATGGAAGGAGGTTTCTTTTCAGTCATTTTGATTTTGCAGACTCATTCGGGTTTTCAAAAAATGAATCAATTTCCTCTCTCTCTCGATTTCATCGTCTTCTGCGTACATGTCTGAGCTTGCATGTGCACGCCTACACATACAGTATGTACGTACAGTATATGCGCACGCGCACGCGCATATGCATACGCATGCACAGACGCACACGCACACGCACACACACACACACACACACAAAGACACAAATTCAATATGACAAGTCCACAGTTCCACAGCCTCTCATGTTGTCAATTAAACATCAGATCCCCAGACATCTCCTCCTTTTGTCGGCTCCCTGCCAAGTCTGAGGGGGCAGACGTTCAACAACAACCGCAAAAATCTGACCACACAAAACAAGTTACAAAAGAAAGACAGATAAAGAATGACACAAGGCAGAGGAATGACAACTCTGGATAATAATGTCCCTCAGAGAAACTGGGGTTCCGATGAATGAAACAAGATATTAGGAAAGAGGGAGGGAATAGGGGGGCGAGAGAGAGAGAGAGAGAGAGAGAGAGAGAGAGAGAGAGAGAGAGAGAGAGAGAGAGAGAGAGAGAGAAGGCCAGAGTCATAGAGGTTTATGGAAAGAGGCCTGAAAAGAGAACTCCGCTCCAAGTGCTCCACCCAACTGCCATTTGGCTGCACTTGTGTCCGTTACGGATCCTGACAAAACACAAATCATAACAATGTTGTTCCCCCAAGTCAGACACAGGTTCTGGGGCTCAGCCGTTTATACACACTAAATAACATTTTGCTTTGAATGGGAAAGAGATATGCCGGAATGCACTGAAAGAGAGACGTACATAGTGGGCATTTCTCAAAGTGAAGTGTCCTAGCCTTGCAAGGACCAGTGATGCCCATTTGCACCCAGTATATCCAATTATTAATTACATGTAGAACTAGTGTTTGGATACTCTTTGGTGAAAATCACGACAATTTGGTGTTACTCGTCCTAGCCGAGAGAGAGAGAGAGAGAGAGAGAGAGAGAGAGAGAGAGAGAGAGAGAGAGAGAGAGAGAGAGAGAGAGAGGGGATAGCGTGAGGAGGGTGAGTCTCTAATCTGTATGTTGCCAACAGGGATACAGACGACATCTCTACAAGGATTGATCACCTGATCTGTAGTGAGCTTTGAGCCTTAGCTGGCTCTGTTCTTCAACTCCCTCTTGTGGTTAAATGTTGACATTACATACACGCACCAGATGACACCGCCTCACAGGCATGAAACTACTAAACTAATCTAATTTCCTCTGATTTATATGTATTGTATGTATTAAGTTCATTATGTCTAACTGTTTAACTTAAACACTTTGGAGTTTCTTTTGCCTTAAGACATGTAAAAGTTTTTATCTTTTACCTGACATGTTTCGACGGTGTACTTCCGTCTTCATCAGAGGGTCACTGTGATGTTGATGAGTGACGTGCTTTAAAAACACCTCCACAATAACATCAGCTGTTTTTAAAGCACGTCACTCATCAACATCACAGTGACCCTCTGATGAAGACGGAAGTACACCGTCGAAACATGTCAGGTAAAAGATAAAAACTTTTACATGTCTTAAGGCAAAAGAAACTCCAAAGTGTATATGTATTGTAGTATTTATATTTTACATAATATTCAAATGATGTGGTTGCAACAGACTTTCCAGACCAATATTCTGTTGGGGACCTTGGTTTGTAACTATTGTCCTTTACAGCATATCAAACCAGTTATATAGTATTTCATCTTGTGTTATTGGGCACCCTAGGGAAACAAGAAAACCTCATGCTGAGCAAAATATCAAATTTGTCACAGCTATAACAGCTGCAATGCAAGGGAAGACTGACTTTATTCATCTAAAACTTTATCCAAAGAGTTTTGAGGCAACAGAATCGAAGAACTGTGCCTTGTCCCTGAACTGCGATGATGTGCATGCTTTGGTGCTGAGTGCTGACCTAACCACACAAGGGTTTTACATAACTTTGATCAGACGGGCTTGCAAAACCAAAACATCATGTGCACAAACAGGAACAGAAAGTGGAGCACTCCGGAGGAGATAAGCACGCTGGGTTTTATACAGCAGGGGTTCTCAAAGTGGGGTCCACGGAAAAGTTACTGACAATGCAATGCAATGCAATACTTACAATGCAATGCAATGCAATGCTTACAATGCAATGCACATTTAACTACCCCTACTGGTGGCACTGATCTCCTTGCGACCCGTGCTTGCCGTCACAGTGCTGTCGCATTGACCCATTGACGCCTAAAGCACCTGCAAAAAAGGCTGCTGAATGCCTAAGGCCCATTAAAGAAAACTTGCCCTGAGCCTCTAAAAACCTAAATATCTCAGCTTCTGAAATACATAAAAAAATGCATTAAGTTGCATTTAAACGCCAAGACCCTCATCTTAAATTAGAGTGTGTTCATTCAGCTCTAACATACCAAGATTTTTAATAAAATAATGTCTCAAATCTCATGACCCTGAAAGTTGCATCATGCAGCTCCAGGCGTCAGGGCCAATGCTGCGCAACGCAACAGCCAGCATCAATGGGTTAAGACAAATTGTTCCTACATACCGGTAGCCCTTACGTTTCCATTAAAATGACAGTTAAAAAACAATTGCTCTAACTAAAGTAGGGTGCAGACATGAGGGGGTCATTGGCAAATGATCCGCTCCATTAGGGGACACCAGCCCAAAAAAAAAAGAAAATCCCTGTCAAAGAGCTTTTCATACAACGGACCAACAAAAACATCTACAGCACTCTGGGAGTTCCCATTCTTTCCCCATTTCCTCCCTCCACACGCCTGATTACTCTAGTTATCAAGACCTTGTACAAGGAGGACCACAGAGTTGACTGATCAATCAATCACCATGATCATTTTAGCTCATAACGGCTTGAAGGTCTAGGACCGAAACATTGTAGGTACGGAAAATAAATGAGTGACTGAAATGGTCAGTGTGCAGGACATTTCTCTCTAAGTTCTAAGGCGCCAATTATTTTCACAAGCTTGAAACCTTTGTACCAGCTTCTCATTTTGTCACATCCGTCACATTTTAGCAAGTAGCCCTGGACTTTGGCACCTTGCATGGCAGTGTCCACAGACGGTGTGTGAATGTGTGTTTAAATGTAACGCACTTGGAGTCAACTTGAAGTCTGTAGTGAAATTCTGTTGTATAAATGGGTCAATGATGTTTTTATAGGCCCAGACGTCAGGTTGTACAACCACAGCTACTGCCCATGAATTAATTAGTAATTAGTTATGTACTGCAATGAGTATGCTCCTGGGATAATCCACTAAACAAAAGAAACATACAATAGAGAGGCATGAGCTGTGGTTGCACAAGCCTGACGTGTGCTACCACTATAACATCATTGACCCAAATACTATACATACTGATTGTTCAATTGATTGATTTTTACCATCATAATGTGTGGCAAATGCTGGCCTATCAGAGGCTTTGAACTGTTGCCAATCAAAGCCAATCAAAAGCAGCCCAGTATAAAGTTGCATTTGTATTACAGCATTTCATACCAATTTCAATTTGATATCTTCTCTGATTGATGTCGACCGACATATGTTGCATAGTTCACTGTCTATGTTAAATCTCTGATCAGTTCTATACACCAAAAGGTTCTCACTATAGCATGAAAAAGAAAAACAAATTTGATATCTTTAATATGTTCTCGTTTCACCCTTCTTATAAAATAGTTGTTCAGTAGTTCAGGGTAGGGTAAATGTGTAATTGGGGCGATATTTGGAACAATTAATCACAAAATGGACCCAATATGCTGACAAGATGCAAATCACACACACACACACACACACACACACTGCTGCTGGTGTACTTGACAGACCTTTTTATATTTATTTTCTTCAAAATGCTACTATTACCATGTCAGAACGCTATAAAGGACTTTTTTTTAGGAAAAGCACAAAAACACAACAAATACCTCTTAATGTATGTCCTCTACAAGTCTTCTGTTGTCCAGTCTTGCACTTTAAATGTCTGTATGAGCACTGTCTATGTCCATACTGTCTTAAGTCCATGTATAAGTACTGTCTATGTCTATACTGTCTATGTCCTTACCTTAATTAGTCTATGTCTGTATGGGAAAGCAAGAAATGTAATTTCAAATTCTTTGTATGACCAGTGCATGTAAAGAAATTGACAATAAAACCTACTTGACTTGATCTGCATCACTGTTCTGCCTCCTGCTTCTGGAGAAGGAAAGTGTTTGACCAATTACAACATGCATAAGTGGCCTGAGTCCAGCTACTACAATGTGATGGTGACGCCACACTGGATATTGCATTTACAGGTATGTCAGACTGGGCAGCCTGGTTATTGCCAGTTCTTTGTGGTGTGGTAAAAACTGTTAAAGGGGTATGCCACTAATTTGGGGCTTAATACAGTTGAAATCGTTGGCTGGGGTTTATAAAGGTGGTAAAGTGTCTTATTTTTCATGTTAAGCATTGTCTTGCTTTAAGACAAGTTAAAAGAGGAAGTATGACGCTAAGCTTGTGAAAGTCAATGGATCACTGTAGCATGTAGCATGCTACACGGATGCATTGACTTTCAAATATTTCAAATATTTTGCCGTCCAGCGGGTGGCGCTGATTCACCAGGCTAGTGCATGCACATCATTGGACCAGTGCCCTGACTAATTGTTGCTTTGTATATACAAAGGCATTTGAAAGATACCCAACTGACCTGGCCTCTCACAGCTTCCTACAGGTTTGCCTGTCTCTGTCCACAAGTTGTGTGCGGATTGTGTTTTTATTAACAATTTACCAAGTGTCCCAACGTTTTTGGAATTGGGGTTGTATGTTGTGAAAAGGAATAAACTGTTGTAAACTGTTTCAATCTTCTTCTTGGAGCAGGCGTCACTCTTAATTATTTAAACCTCTGAGGGTGCTGGCCCAAATGTTCAATTCAATCTTTCAAGAAGGAGGCCGCATAGTTGTGTTTTATATTGCACAGATGCGTTTCGGCGTGTGCCTTCTTCAGTATGCAGTGTGTTCTTTGCACACTGAAGAAGGCACACGCCGAAAGCATTTGTGCAATAAAAAAAATGTTGCTGTGCAATGACTTTTTGAAGTGTGGAAAAGTGCAAAACTAACTGTTCCCGTCAATCTGAACTATTCATTATCAAAATGTTACTACTCACTTCACTGTCCCAAACCTCACCTGCCCTCACTGTCCCCAACTCACCTCAATGTCTCCAACTCACCAAACTGTCCCCCAACTCACCACACTGTCCCCAACTCACCTCAATGTCTCCAACTCACCAAACTGTCCCCCAACTCACCAAACTGTCCCCAACTCACCAAACTGACCCCAACTCACCTGCCTGCATTGCTCCCCAACTCACCTCATTGTCCCCATCAACTCACCACACAGCCCCCAACTCACCAAACTGTCCCCCAACTCACCTGCCCTCACTGTCCCCATCTTAATTGCCCACACTGTCCCCAACTCATCACAAGGTCCCCCAACTCACCTGCCCTCGCTATCCAAGAACACGGGTCCGGCGCTCTCTCCCAGCGCCTCGCTGACGGGCGACAGGCAGAAGGGCGAGGAGAAGGTGTCCGAGTCGGAGCCCAGCGTGCTGTCCCTGCTGACCTCATCGGCAGAGAGCTCACAGGAGCCCTCGTCCCCTTCCTCCTGCTGCTGATGCTGCTGCTGCTGGTTCTGATGATTAGGATGCAGCTGGAGGTGCCCGTGATTCTGCTGGGGGGAAGGAGAGGGCGAGGGACCCATGCTGCTGCCCTCCGCCTCCCGACCCCCCTCTACCACCTCCTCGCCAAGCCCCACCAGCCCCTCCTCCTCCTGCTCCTCGGGGGCGGGTGGGGGTTGTCGTGGGGGCCTACGGGGCCGTCGGCGGGGGTGTCGGCGCACGGGGGAGCTCTCCGGGGTGATGTAGCGCAGAGCCTCCTCGTCCTGCCGCGCGATGCGGGAGTTGGGCACCCAGGTCAGGATGAGTGTGGAGCCCAGGGCCTCGTCCTTCTCCATGTGGACACACAGGTAGCCTGGGGTGGGGGGCGCAGGGTGGGGGTCAATGGGGTCAGACACAGAAGGTGTGAAAGGAATGCAAAATGAAGTTTGACAGCTTGAGGTCTGCTGTATGTGTCATATTACATTATGTCATGTACCAATGGAACAGTTCCATAATGATTTGTTATGATGTGAGACACAGGAATGTTGACAGCACTGTGTTTGTCAGAGGATGCATTGTGTTTCCTGAGGTGAAGTGGATATCAACACACATGTTAATTGCAATGGAAGAATGGGAAATTAGTTAAAAAAGAGAGGGCACATGTTCAGGGAGTAATCAAGCCCCCACAAATTTGCAATCAGCTCTGAATTATTTGAAGGATCGGATAGAAGGCATCATTTGTGAGATAATTGAACATATAATAATTGCCTTGAAGATTTTGCTATTACTTTGTGGTTTCTGCCTTGACAATGTACTGTACAAGTACCTCCACTGGGTAAACATGGGGTTAAAACAGGATATTAGCTAAAACATAATCTATTTCTACAGCAAAGAAACCACAGAATTTAACTCACCAACTGTCAGCAACTACCTATAACAAACTATTTGGAAATGATTTGTTTCTGGTTTACACAATTACAAAGTGGGTGCTCTTGTGATTTTTTTGTGTATTTTGTGTCGTCGTCTTTTATGTAACTAAATTCCTTTTTAACACTTTTTTATGCATCTATATTTTCATGCTACATCTTCTTTTACCATATGTGCCTAGATGTCTTTGTTTATTATCTAAATTTTGCTACTAATTACTTGTATACTGCTGCACTTTGCTGCGCTGACCCCCTTCTCTGTGCTTGCTTGAATTTCCTCCTTATAAGCTGCTTTGGTCAAAGGCGTCTGCTAAATGTAACGTAATGTAAAAAACAAAACGATTTTGCTTTAACACGGCAATAAACTAAAGCATTGTTCAACATCTACTTCAGTGTTTATAAACACATAATATGAATATTCCACGCCCCAAAAGACTTCACTGACATTAAAAATATATGGACCTATTTAAGGGGGATAGTTCATGGTAAGTGGTCATAAAAGTAACATTCTGTAAGTGACTGCAGTAAAAGCAAACATTTTGTTATGCTCTATGCCCTTACAGCAATGATCAATAACACCTACAGTGTAACCATTTTCAGAAAATTCGTAGTGGCTTTAACCATGAGTGGACTGTTATTTTCAAGTTTTCAGGTCAATGTGCCATTGGGGCTCCTTCTTTTTTAAATACGTAGGATTCAACTTTTATCTAATAATCTATATGGAGATAGTTGACTATAATACACATAATGGTATTTGGAAGGAAGAACTTCATTTTGCCTTTGAATTGATAGATCTTTTGTTTGTTTACATTTATGGCCAATTATGCAGCTGTGGTTATTTCATGGCCAGTACAGGTAATAAAATTCACTTCATATCAAAAATCAACAATGATATAAATAATTGAATAAATAAAATACATTAAATAAGTTTGGTCACATCAATACATTTTAAAAAGTTCAAAACCTTTAATGGTGGAACCTTATTAAAAATACCAAACATAGTGTCTTCTTTAAAAAAAACTGTTGTCTTTTCCTTCTAAGAGCAGAGCAAAATATGCTTAATTGATAAGAGATCACCACAGGGGAGGCTCAGTTCCAGTTGAATTGATAGATCTACTGTAGGTCCCAAAAGTCTTTGACAGTCTAATTTCCTCAGCACCACATCATAAAGAAGGTATGCCATAACAGCCAAGACACCAAGGGGCACAGTAGCGTAATTCCCACCTATCTGACCTTTGGACTCTTCATTTTGCGTTACTCTGATGTTTGCTTATGACGTAAACTAGCCAGCCTGACGACAGTAGAGGATCCCTCTCGGCTGACTGACAATGGTACATTATGGAGTCTGCACTCCCTTCACGGTATGACACAAAGAGTACAGAACACAGCATGATAGCTCACTTACGTCATACCTGTATGTATGTACGTAGTATGTCCTGAATCACCACAGACGCCATTAGTCAGATGACTAAACTTTCAGCTCACTCTCATTTCTGTTAGCGATATACGGTCATTTCATGACAGCATGAAGTTTGCCATGAAAGCCACAGCTGTTTCTTCAATGTTCACAATTTGCCACCACAACCACCACACCACAACTTCAGCTTACTATGATGGTATCCAACACTTTTTTCTTCACTCATATTTCTTCATTATTACCAATGTATTTTCCAACTAGTAATCCATCTTGGGCATAGCGTTTTAGTGTCTTCAGTGTGAACCGTAACATGGACATGGACATGAGCAGAACGAGCAGGCATTGTTTTAAAATGCCTCTGATGCAGGCAAGACAACCCGCATGAGCATTTATTTTGGTCTGTGCCCTAATTTTGTAGACCCTATTTTGGATTTTACCTTCATCATCATCCCACAAACATACTTTGTCTAGCACTTTATAAGGGCAGATAGGCTACAGGAAGCAAATCTACAGAATGTAGAAACCCCCTTCAAAACCCCCGGTGGGCAGGTGAGTTGAGGGCAGCCATGGTCTAGTGCAGGGGTATTCAATTAAAAGTCACTTAGGGACAGTTTTTCGAATTCCTTCCAGTAAAGGGGACGAACATAGAATCTGCAAAACCGCGAACAGCACATTGTCCAAAGTATTGGGTGTGAAACAAGCGGATATTTGCTTCTCTATTTCTTAGTAGCCTTATGGTGGTCTATTTATCAGACTGTTTTAAAAAAGGTTTCAATCTCATGTGAATGCAGAGGAGAGATATCCTCAACCTGAAGTGTAAGTGACTGCAAATTATGCAAGGCCACAGATAGCAAACCTGTTTTCATTTTGTTCAGACCTTGTGGGGGGCCAGAACCTTGCCACCCAAGGGCCGCATCTGGACCCAGGGCCTCCATTTGAATAGCCCTGGTCTAATGGTTGGGGAGTACATCTTGGAGGAGGTTGCAGGTTCGAATCCCACCCTTACCAGTAGAATTCATCCATGGCTGAGGTGACATTTGGCAAGACAGCTGACCTAACCCAGCATTGTTCCAATACCCTGTGCCTAAATATAATAACTGATAAAAGCAAGATTTAATTGTAATGTAATGTGATGTAATGCAATGTGATGGTCACCTGGGTGGTGCTCTGGCAGGCCGGGCAGGGGCTCTGCGGGGTGGACGCACACATTGTTCTTGGAGAAGATGATCTCTCCATCCAGGGCTCCTCGCGAC
This sequence comes from Engraulis encrasicolus, assembly GCF_034702125.1. Classification (NCBI taxonomy): domain Eukaryota; kingdom Metazoa; phylum Chordata; class Actinopteri; order Clupeiformes; family Engraulidae; genus Engraulis; species Engraulis encrasicolus. Next base: position 51,572,797 of record NC_085858.1, on the reverse strand, counting down.
CCTGACGAGTTGAAGGTCAGGAGGTCAGAGGCTTTAGTGGAGGCGCGGCGCAGAAGTCGACCGAATGACATGTCCTCCAGCACGGGGACACTCCTCCCATCCTCTGGAGAGAGAGAGAGAGAGCGAGAGAGAGAGCGCGCGAGAGAGAGAGAGAGAGAGAGAGAGAGAGAGAGAGATAGATGAGTCTCAGGGAGATGCACAGTGTGTGTGTGTGTGAGAGAGAGAGAGAGAGAGAGAGAGAGAGAGAGAGAGAGAGAGAGAGAGAGAGAGAGAGAGAGAGAGAGAGAGAGACATTAAGGGAGAGAGAGAGAGAAATAAAAGACAGATAAAGGGGTGGTTGACGTTTAAGGGCGTAACGCAAGTTTTTCAAATTCCTTAAAAAAATGATGGATAAAAATTGGAAAAAAATAGAAAAAAATAAAGCACTGTGGTCTGTGGAATTTCACCTTATTTTTGCCATTTTTGGGAAAATGTTTCTTGCATCAACACATTGCATAGGCATGTCACACCGCAGGGAATTCACTGCATTATGGCCATTTTAATCCTTTTGTATACATGACTGACATCTGAGCTCATGCTAACTTGATAATGATATTGTGTTTAATCTTAATATGTGTTTTCATTTATATATAAAACAAATGTCCTCCTATAAGAGCAGTCACACCACAGGACACCATAAAATGAACCTAAGCATTGCGTGACAGAAAGATTGCAATATGAAGACATATTAAGAGGTTAAGAGTCACCTTAAACTTCCACAGCACTCTCCAATAACTGAGGTACTGACTGGTTAGGAGCCAGTCTTTAAGACCCTTGTAGTTGGCCTTGCAGCTGTCCATTCACAAACATTGATCTACATGTCACCCCACAGGACGCAATTTGTGTTACGAAATTAAACGTGTAGTTAATATTACTGTCTTGAGTTTTTTTCACATTCACATATCTTAATATAAAGTTAATATTTATGCAATCATGCCAAATGCTTCATACATTATTCAAAATGTTGTTGGTTAATTTATATATATATTATATTCCAGGTTTCATTAATGTTACAGTCACACCGCAGGATATTTGACACATAAACCTTTACATAAATCTTAACAAAAATGTTTCTTCTCATCTAAGACTAATATGAAACATAATGTACCACATCTTCTTTCTTTGACATATGTTTTTTAAAGGAAAAATAACAGTTTCGTAGGTTTTTAGCCAATGTTACGAAAAAACAAGGCGTCACGTCTCCCACCCAAAGACAATGAGCAAGCTACAAAAGAGGAAGGAACCCGTTGAAAAACAGTTTTACACTAGTAGCGTCACACAGCCCATGCTGATCCAGACCCAACCGCTATCTATGCATGTGCAAACTGCTGAGGAGTATCCCTCCCGTTGGTTAAATTCAGAGAGAAAATTCACAGTCTTCACAGTTTCTCAAATAGTGGAGTCATTAAAAAACCCTTTACTTTACATTGCGTATGTCCCTCAATGTACAGTAAAACAAAGGGGTTCTAAATAACTGAAATAACTATACCTATACCAGAGGGGAGTGCTTTGGATTTAATTAATCAGCAGCATTGCGTTGTTGCTGGCTAGTCAGACCTTCAGACTGAGTTACCAGAGCCCTGAGAAGGGTCCAGTATAAAAACAGGCCTTCCCTGAGGTGTCCACTCCAGACTAATCTGCTGTGCTGACACACTATGCGGTAACACTTCCTCTGCATGTTGGCTTAAATGACCTAGCATGTGCAACACATACTCTATGCATTCTCAGTGATTCACACGGCCTGAAGGGGAAACAAAATGAGGTCTTGATCGATGAATAATTGACTCGAGAGTCCATCAGGATGGCTCTCTGAGAGTAGTGTACCAAATGTGAGATTCACATTCAGAGTGTAAAAGGCAGAGGGTTGAAATCTGGACAGTTTACAAAAAAAATGTGTTGTGGTTTTTCGCAGGAATGAGTTGTGGTCCATGATCTGCTTGAGTGTCTAGTTTCTCTGCTCATGTCAGCATCTGGTACCGTACCACACAAGCACACACACAGACACTCTCTTACTCTTATCTTGCTCATTTACAGACTGCTTCTGGGAGTCGATCCAGGTGCAGCACCTCCTTGTGCAAACAGCGAGAGCACACACACATACGACACATGCACAACGGACACAGACTCTCTCTTACACACACACACTTACACACTCCCGGGTAGGACACTGACAAACAAACAGTCATAGACAAAAGTCAACAGGTCTTAAAAGCCTCACATTTCCCTCTCCTCCTGGGGAAAATGAAACGCTGAACAAGTTTCCCGGCAACATCCGAAGAGGAACTACGGCCTGGTCTGAAGTCAACCATGACAATCTCAAGAGCCCTCGCTCTTTGTGTCCAGCTGTCCGGCTCTCACATTTTACACAGCTTCAAGTTTGTCCTTCACGTGGACAACTGAGCACTTGGCATTGAAGGAGAGACTGGCTGGGAGACAAATGGGACAAGCTTCCAACATGTGTCAACTTTACCCTGATCGGCATCAGCTGTGTGCTGGTTTGGTGTTGTTTGACAGGGGGAGAACGGATCGGAATACTCACTCAGCATTCCCGAGAGGAATACTCCCTGCTCACTCCACAGACTCCAGGCAGCCTCTTTGGAATGTGTTGCAGTTTGCTTCCCTTTCCCCTGATAACCTCCCTGCATCATTTGTAGCGCCCTGCTGACACGATACTGACATGCTTACAACAGGAAGGCTGAGCCCTTTTTCTCCCTCCCTCCTTCTCTCCTTCTCTCCCCCTTGTTCGCTTGATGAGATACTGGTCTGGGTGGTGGACAGAGGCAACCGTCCAACGACAGAAGAGGCTGTTCAAAAGAGCAAGTTCAAACACACACCAGCTACCTCACGGGCCTGGCCCTGAGGGAATATCACGTGTGCAGAAGTCTTTCAGGATGTAGTTGAACGTCAGGCATATACAGTAGCTACAGTATGCTGACAGACGGTCTCTGTGCCGATGTCCATTCTACTGATTGCACATACAAGCAGTAAAACAAGCTAGTTGGGTCAGACAGCTGCGCCTGATAGTTGTCCCCAGAGACTGGGGGATATGCTGCCACAAAAAGAAGACTCGCAATAGGACAATAGAGAAAAGGAGGAAACTGATTGTGTACAGTGGGCTATAGTATTAGTATCCCATGTGTAGCCTACTGTAACTAGGGCACAGTGCTATGAACTGAGCCTGCTCCAACACCAGCATGTGACTCCACAGTCTATGTCCAAGTGATAAAGATAGTTCTTCTCACCCCCTTTAGGCAGTCTGTCAACACTCTGAGGCTGTGGAGTACACTCTCTTATGAAGAACTATACACTTCCAGTCTAACACTGACTACTGCTGACCTCAGTAAACTGTGATTAGTGAATGGGACTTCTTTCACTGTGACGCCTGGAAGTCACATAGGTGACTGAATGTCTAAGGAATGCTGGATGTCATCGTTTTACAGTAGCCAATATTAGGCTTGCACAAGAAAAACTATTTGCAATCACATATCAACATTGTTGGTGAAGCAGGTCTAAACAAGTCTAAACAAATATAATGTAGGCTACATTTCAGATCACTCAACTTTTATATTAGGGAACCTGAGCCGAGCCCGAGATGCGCCTAAAAAGGTTGCGTTCAATCATTGAATAGGCTATACAACCAGCCAGCTTACTAGCATGGTGTGTGGCTTTAGGAATCTGCAACATTGTTTTCATAATGCTACATGCTAACAATCCACTGACGTTCACACTTGCACCTCACCAACAATCCACACCCGCTTGACCGTAAGGTAGGGTTTCACTATGTCAGTCCAACCATGGCAGCCACCGGCCGGTATAAAATATTCATACATATTTTACTAATTCAAAGACCCGTTCCACCATGACTGCATAGGCTACCTTTTAAAAACCAACCTAGTTGCAGGAGTACGCTTCTGTATAGGCTACCGACAAATTGAAACATTGTAATCGTAAAAGTTGTCCAGGGCAGGACACCGCGGCACGACCGACCGAGCAGGAGAAGTCAGCAATGAAGGGTGAACAGAATAAGGTACGTCTCACCCTCAGCTCCGCCGAGAATTATAATTCAGGCAGCGCGTCCATCCAGTTGACAGTGGTCTGAGATAGGCTACACGTAAACAGAGATAGTTTCGCTTCTTTTTTTTTTTATTTACAGAGCGGTATTATCCGCGCTATACTACATGGCACGTTGTTGCTGATGGGTTATAACCCAACCCCCCGAATTCCTCTGCTTCCGGGAGAGAAAACCATATTCTTTCTCAGGTTCGTCATTTAAATTACCACTAGCCTACAACAAACGAAACACAATAAGCCATCTTAAAATATTAAGATACAGGGCAATGTCCGCGCCCTGTGTCCATGCAACGATGAAGGGTGAGGTGGAAAGATGTTCCAATTGACATCCTATGACGTTTTAGAGGTCAGACCAGAGCCATCTAATAACAGAGTTGCGCAAACCGGGGACCAGGAAGTCGGTTGGTGATGTGATTCGCGTTGATTAAAATGTTTCTTAACAGTAAACTTCTGTTCTTGGAAACTAACACAGAACCATCACATACCAAACAAAGATTAAGTACAAACAAATGACATGACCTTTACCACATTTTCTGTGTTATACCGCCACCTCCTGGAACTAAGTAACTTCTAATAGAACTAAAGTCAATGGGGATTTCCACGTTAACTCTCCGTGAGGCTCCATGAGAGCCGCCATTGCTGTGGAAAGATTGGTCCATAGAGGTCTATGGGAGTGGCGTAACTCTGATATTAGATGGCTCTGGGTCAGACGAGAAAGCCTTCCTTTGGTTGGTTGTGCTCGGACACAGCTGGCATTTGCTATATCGTCATTCTGCATCATCAGGACCATTCTCAACAACAAAATCATGACGAAGAGGATGCTAGACCGACGTAGGCTAGTCTACATTGCAACATGTAGGCCTATCCTACGCTTTTCTGTGAAAAAAATCAAGTAGCCTACACCTAGGCTACAAAGCGAAACGAAACATGAATAGATGAATACATACTTAGACCACAAGAGAAACACACTGTGCAGGCCTATGCATTTCAGTTCCTGTCAAAGAGACAGATGATAGTTGCACACAGCTATTCTGTTTACTATTTTCAACACATTGATGAGAAATTGCAGATTTGTTATGGTTTTTGTTCCCCACACGTGGATGTAATAAAGATCACACTGAGGGCTATATGCATAGAAATGGACATAACACAAACTGGATGATACAGTTGCAGTTAATGGAATGTCAGACAGCAAAAAAGTAAGGTAGGCAAACTTTTATTTCATATGGGGAAAAAACTTTGACTTTCATATAGCGAAAAATATTCCCTGATAATATGCCCCCCCTCCCCCGCCACAAACACACACAGCACAAACCAACAGAATATTTCAGGTGCATATTTTTGCTGTCTAGGCCAGTGGTTCCCAACCTTTTTCTTAAGGGACCCATGTTTTTACTATTGTAAGCTTTGGTGACCCAACCACGCGAGCGCCCGCACGAGACGGAGTCACAAGATGCCCTCTGTTTCCTGCGAAAACTAATTTTAGTTATTTTATTCCTCAATTCGTCTTTGGTCAAATATAGAATAAATGTTTAATGTAGCACTTACAATTTGTTTCTTCTATGCATTTATTAGTTAAATGCTTTGTCTTTTATTCAACATGGGCTATATATATTTAAAATGAAACCCCTTAAAATCAAGAGGGCTCCGCGACCCCCTGTGGATCTTTGGCGACCCATAAGGTGGGTCCCGACCCATAGGTTGGGAACCACTGGTCTAGGCTACTGCAGGTGTGAACTGAGCTTTGAGCTGCTGTGTCAGAGCGAAGCTATTTTTGCAGTTGTTTTGGCACACTGGGCCTTAAACAACTTTGAAAGGGGTAGAGTGACATACGCAAGAAGCATTTTTTTCAAGAGGTCATTTGCTTCATTCTACTAAGTGAGTGAATAGTACAAGGGGTCAAAAATGTAAAGTCTTCATTCATTTCAGCCCGTAGTTGGTCATTTAGTATACAGCAGACAGCAGACTTCTAAAGGAGCTCCACCTGAGTACTTAAGTTTTGCACAAAATATAGGTCACAACACTTTATTTTTCCAAAACAAAGCAGCATATCAGTAGTACAGTATATCAGTAGTTTGGTAAGGGCAGACATCACCTCATTGTTTTAAGTATATCATCCCCAAACTGGTGACGGGTTAAACTTCATACTGTGTATGGACCGTTTCCCGAACTTCCTCCATCTCTCTCTCCATCAAACATTTCCTGTCAACTCTTCACTCTCATGATAAAAAACAGGCATAAAAAGGGTATACAAAGTCCAAAAATAGGCCTAGGCTCCTTTTAAAAAGTCATACAGGAACGGCGAATAACCAACCCTAATCTTTTGGTCAGGCACAGGGCCTATGACACTGCCATGTTGTTTGACACATTCCTCTCCCAGAGTGCCCTGATCAGAGAGTTCATTGACACCCAGAGCCACCAAGAGTCCATTAGTCACAAAGGGCTTTTCATTATCTCATAGGAGCCAATACACAGAGAAAACCTCAGTCATGGGCAGGGATAAGGACGCCACTGTCAGAGTCTGTGAGAAGAGAGGAGAGAGATGACGGGAGTCAGTCACTGATTACACTCAGTGGTATGAGCTTGAACAGTAGAGTGGAATAAAGTAGAGTACAGTAGTGCATGCACTGCAGTGGCAGTGGTAAGACACTGGTGTAGGGTAGAGTAGAAAAGAAGTTCTTTATGGTGTGCAGCTCTTTAATAGATTTGAATTGGGTTAATTATGGCTGGTGTATTACACTAGCCTGAGCGAAAGCCGACTGACTGTTGACTCCGTCAAACAGGCAGGCGAAAGCTAAGAGGAATCAGTGTGCGTGGAGGGTGGGAGATGGTCTGATCTTACTCTGCTATTTAAATTCATTCAAATCCGAATTCAAACTATAAACCCATATTGCGCTTTATTAGCATGACTGTTACGATATAGTGTCGCAAAAGCATACAAATAACAAAACAAGTGTGAATAGTGTTACCTTGACCAATCAGTAATGGACTTCGCGGGTGAGTTCTGCATCACCACTCTCAACTTTTCGCTGATTTAATAAAACAGTGAGCGACCCCAGCTAGGAGAGTTTCGCCAGACTATGTGTGGAGCCAAAATCTTTGGGTGGAGTACATAGGATGGCTTCACCAGGCTAGGGTTACACTGCTCTATCCATAGGCAGGGACAGTCAGTAGAGTACATTTATTATTTTAATGTGCAAATGTGTTAATGCTTGTACATTACATGCCAACTGTTCCGATAGCAGGTGGCACACAAGCACTGATGCAAAGGGCATAACAACTCCTCTGCTTGTAATTACTCAAATAAGTGGAGGCAACAAGAAGAAGGAGACACACAGTAACACTTTCCTTGACGCCAACGTCATACGTATGACGTAACAGTGTAATGCAGTTATGCATGTGTCGTAAGCATGTCAATGTCATAAACATTTGATGACTGTCATTACGTGACATTTTCCTACAATAGACAACCCTAACAATGTCAACTTTTCACAAACATAAAACGTTTATGACATTGACATCATGTTTATGACGGTTTTTGACACCATTTTGACTGTATTTATGACACTATTTTGAGACTACTGTGACACTGTTATGTCATACATATGACGCCGGCGTCAAGTAAAGTGTAACCAAACATACTCACTTGCTTGTTTCAGACAGCTCATCACAAGTTACAAGTTACTAAGAAGTCAACACAGGACAAACTGGTCAGGTGGATCTTTTCTTTGGAACTCGTGCATGGACCGTCTTACCCTGGTGGCAGGCTGGTATGTGAAGTCAGCCACTGTTTCCCCGTTGGCCAACACTGCTCTGGGGCGAGAGGGCACTCCAAACACCCTCACCTGGCCTAGGATCAGCCCGGCCAGGTCCCCATTCAGCATGATGAGGTCACTCACCAATTTACACTGCAAACCATACAGCACAAGAGAGAACAATGAATTAACCCATTGATGCCTAAGGCAGCTGCAAAGAAGGGTTGCTGAATGCCTGAGCCGTTTTTATTCCAGAAAAGCTGCCCTCAGCCTAGATATAAACCTAAATATCTCAGCTTCTGAAGCACATAAAAATATGCACTAAGTTGCATTTAAACACTAAGACCATCATCTTTCATTAGAATGTGTTCATTCATCTCAAACAAACAGAGATTTTTAATAAAGTTGTCTCAAATCTCATGAGCCTCAATGTTGCGTAATGCAGCTCCAGGCACCAGAGCCAATGTTGCGCAACGCAACATCAGGCATCAATGGGTTAATTGACCAGGTTGCACACAGCGCCAGTTACCACACCACAAAACATACCAATTCAAGAGACTAGAATCTGGGATGCTCTGACACACTGTGTTAATACACCTGGCTATGTAGAGTAGAGGAGAAGTAGTTTATTAATCCAGAGGGAATTTAAGATGTCTGACAGCTTACATACACAAAATACAAAACATACACAAAGAACTAATACACATTTTTGCACATTGCTCATGTGGACCCAGGTTCGAATTCCACCTCGGTCATTTCCCAACTCTCTCTCTCTCTCTCTCTCTCTCTCTCTCTCTCTCTCTCTCTCTCTCACATACGGTGCAGATGCTTTTGATGACAGTGAGTATGTATGATGAGGGAACAAGATTAACTTGTCCTGGTGTGACCTTGTTACTAAAGTTGTTTCCTGGACAATCAGGAAGTTTATATGAAGTGGTGATGCAGAGAGCAGGAGAGCGAGTGACTCACCTGGCCCATTATTTGCGCTCTCCTTCCACAAAGAATTCAGGAGCAATCCTATTTAGCATCTTTCAAGGATGTATCTGTTCTCGAGATGTTTTAAGAAACTAACCTTTTGCTTTAAGTTTTTATATTGTAACACACCGTCCATGGAGGCTGATGTTTTTGAGTTTAGGGTGTTACTGAAATAACAGATTCAAAAAACATCTCTCATCTCACCTCTCTAACAGTGAAGATGATGTGGGAGTAGTCTTCCCTCTTGTACGTGTCCAGGCTGACCCCATCATCCCAGAACAGCTCCCCGGTGGCCCAACCCTGTTCAGACAGCGCCACCACCAGGCCAAATGGGTTACGACGTGCTGCTGTGGTCGTCAGGGCCGGCTCCTGTATTGGTGAGTTCAAAACCAAGAATAACACTGTAACCATGACGACTTTTTTTTATCATCAATGAACTTTTGCTGGTACAACCAAGTAAATTAGACGAAACTTAAACCAGACCTGGGTCAACTCAAAAGGTGATGTGATGTTTATGATGGCATTGTATTGATGCTGTTTGCTTACAGTGTAACACCCTGATCCGATATTTAATTTACAGCTAAAAATCAATATGTAAGAGTGCTTTATAATGCCATATTTAGTATTTGTTGGAGTGTTTGAATTGAGTTTTTGGATGCTATGTGTGTTGATGACAGTCTTCTCCTTACCTGCTGGGTTACGATGTGGCCCCCTCTCACATGGACATTTATGATGTTCAGGGGAGCTGACAGTGTGAAGTACTGGCCCTTACTGGCATAGGCTTGGCCCTGCAGGTAGGAGGAAGACAACACACCACGTCCCTTTAATACTTACCGCTATGATGTGCAGTAATGTAGGTCTGCTACTGCATGCAGTATGTGGCTACACAGTCCATACACAAAAAAAACGGTGTGCAATTCATGATTACGTAATCTATGTGGAATCACTGGCATCTTTATACAAAAACAACTTGAATAACAAAAGTTTTTTTTTGTGGACAATAAAAATCAAAATGGTTTCATGGGCTTTTTACATGGTGTAAGCTGTACCACAGCCCTGGAGGGAAGTAGGCAGACAGCTCCACGCTCCCCTGCTCTAGAACGGGGCTGATGAGGAGGGAACTCCCCCACAGGAACTGGCGATCGATGGCATGGCTGTAGTCATCTGTGGGAAACCTGACAAAGCAGAAAAGCACAGATGGAGATATGGATAGAGTAAAACTAGAAGGAGAAATAGGATCATTTCACCATGTGTAAAATGCAACGAGTGTGCTGTTTCCATACATCATGATACTCCCATTTAGATGTAGAAGCCCTCGCCCCTTTGAATAAACTAGCCTTTTGATTGACATGGACGGTATACCCATAACATGCTAAGGGATCAACCTGGCTAAAGTAACCTAAGGAACTGGTAAACCTGCTACTAGATAGACCACAGGTGTCATTTAGTTCAGAAAATGAGAACTCCAGAATCTTCTGTTAATGGTAGATGATTTATCACTACCTCAAGGTTAAAGGCGGGGTTGCAGGTTAACCATTTTAAGAAAATGTACCATTATGACATCATGTTGGGGGTTCCGCAGGCTCATAGGTGTCTATGTAAAACCTTAGAATCCTGGGGCAGTTACCCAACGTTATGTCATACCTGCAACCCCACCTTTAACTGAACCTGGTTTACTACTGAGCCGGGTTGTGGGAATTTGAACCCCCTTCAGGTTTTAATAAGATGTAACCAAGGAAGATGATAAAGTATGCATACAGTACGTATATATTCAGGTTCCTGAGACCGTGTGCAGTGGAGAGAGCTAGAAGTAATCCTACATTTGAAATCAACAGTCATTTTAGGGATTGTATAGTAAATGTGCCCCTACTATTGATTTCATGAGTGTGTTGAATAGAGTAGAGCAGAGTTGAGAAGAGTATGGTTACATTGCTTTATTGCAAAATGTGAGTATAGCAAAAAGGCTTACATCAGGTTTTTTCCTATACTCTGATTTTGCTATATGTTTACTACAATGTGCAATATAATGCGTGTACTGTATCAATGTAAGCTGTCAGACACCTTCATTTCACTTGGGATTAATACAAGTACTCTACTCTACTGATTCCTTAGGGTGTCCCACCCACATACTACATACATTTAGAGACATTAGGCAGATCAAACATCTATCACCCATCTGCATCTGTGTGATGATTTTGGTGAGTGTTTTGGAGGCTCACTCGAGAAACAGCGGGCGAGCGACGGTGTCGGCGGAGGTGTGTGCCCGGAAGAAGAGAGTGTAGAGGAACGGCAGCAGCGAGTATCTAAGCAACAGCGCACCCCGCATGGCTGCCTGAGCCTCCTGACTGAACACGAAAGGCTCCTGAGGCTGACACACACACACACACACACACACACGCGCGCGCACGCACGCGCGCGCGCACGCACGGACGCACGCACACGAACACACACACACACACACACACACACACACACACACACACAAATGGTGAATTTATGTTCAGATACAATTTCTCTCATATTTAATTCATTCGAAAAAGGCAGAACACACAGCACACAGGTGATCAGTTACTATGACACTCATCCAAGAACAACAACAGAAAAAAAGAACCTCATGCACATTTGATGTGTTCACAGTTGTTTGTGACAAAGAACAAGTTAAAGTTCACAAAGAACAGGTTAATACCGAAGGATAACAGGACCCAGGGGTAAGATGACCCATGGCAAAGGAGGACCGAGGTGAGCTCAAGTGCAAAGCAAACCAGTGTACAATTTGGACTCTTTTTTAAATATGAATTGCTTACATTATTTCACAAACCTGAGTTTTCTAGAGACTCCCCTACATAAAGAATTTGGAGCAGACAAAAAATTCAGACAACAAGGTGCGACTTCCAGAAATGAGGACAGCTCTGGGACAGTTATAATACAATATAATATAATATAATATAATATAATATAATATAATATAACATAATATAATATAATATAACATAACATAATATAATATAATATAATATAATATAATATAACATAACATAATATAATATAATATAATATAATATAATGTAATATAATGTCATGTAATGTCATGTTATACAATATAATTTCGGTCCCTTATGAAGTTACTAAGTATTATTCAGTAACTGGTTCCATACTAGTAATAATGACTAGAGTATCCAGTAGACACTCCCCTGTGACTGCTGTGACTGAGGGTAACCTCTTACCGCATTGGGCCTGTCGTTGTGATTCCTCATGAAGGGGTAGAAGGCCCCCAGCTGGGTCCAGCGCACACACAGCTCCTCGTTGGTGTCTCCCCCAAAGCCGCACACATCAGCCCCCACCAACGGCACCCCGAACAGCCCAAACAGCAGCACAGCTGGGGCAAAGACATGCCAGATGTATTTTATTGGAGAATATCACTAGTTGTGGAGAGTAATTATCTCATATATCTTGAGGGCTTGATGTACTTTGTGTTTTTTTCCTGTAGTTAGGGAAAGATATGGATATTTTGGGAAATCTGTGAACTAATTTCTTACCAATAGATTTTTTAACCATGTTCTTACAGGTGTCTGGACACACCTCACAATTTATCCACGGTCAAATCCAATGGGAATTTCCGTGACACCCCGTCAAAGTTGGGGTGCACAGAAGGCCTATGTAAAAATTGGATCACGGCAGATTGGGGGGAAAGGATGCATAATGGGTCATAACTTCTTCATACTACTATTTAATGAATGTGAGAAAGTGGATCGCACTCGGGTTCTTCTTTTCTTCTTATTATTTTTTATTGTCTACACTTCCGCTACTATGTAAAAAATAAAAAATAAAAAGAAGAAAAGAAGAACCCAAGTGCAATCCACTTTCTCACCTTCTAAGTTATTCAACTGGAGACGCACCACATGGAAGAGTGCGGTGTATCTGAACTACTACTCCTATTTAATGAATTAAATACATGATCTTGTTCTTATTCCCTGAAATGTGTCTGTACCACAACTTTAGTCATCACTCAGCTGATATAACTGTACACTGAAAACTTTGCTGATGTCCTTGAACATGCTGCACAGAACTGTAAGACCCCCACAGAGAGCAAAACACAAAACACAACGGCCTTCCTTTTGGTAGGAGGAGTACTTTGTGCCTCACCTGGGACTGAATACCGCAGCTGCTCCCAGGTGCTTCTGACGTCCCCTGTCCAGTGTGCCGAGAAACTACCCAAGCCAGGGAAGGACGAGCGAGACAGCACAAAAGGTCGCAACCCTGTGACCTTCAGGAGTGCACTGCGAGTGAAGGGGAGGCAGAATATTCTGTCAGACAATGTCAGGGACAACCATCGTGTAATATGTATTTGAAATACATGTACAGGTATGTACACAACTATACATTACTACATGCTAACACAAGCTATGTTTGGTTGTTGCATTGCATTGTTCTCTGCAACACAATGCACAAGTGAAATTTACAGACTGAGCCACAGTGGTTTGATTCAAACTAGGGCTGGGACATTAATGCATTAATTTTGATTAATTAATCACACAAAAATTAAGATGATTAAAATAATTTACTCATTTTAATCGCACTACAAAATATATCTTAATAGTTCTGGATTAGACCAGTGGAGGGCAGTATTGCGCCTGATGGTGAACAGCCTGCTGAAATTGAGAAGAATTATCTCTTCTTTTAAAAACGAACAATATCTTTATTTATTGTCATTAGACAAACTCCGTATGAAAAAAAATATTTTTTACTGTTCTCAAGTCAGATACTTAAATGCGATTAAAATGCGATTCATTCGATTAATTAATTTCAAAGCCTATAGATTAATTCGATTAAAAAATGTAATCGAGTCCCAGCCCTAATTCAAACATAACTAGTCTTCCAGACCTGTAGGTGGCAATGGCCTCAGTGAGGCCATAAAGGTTGTGCACGTTATAGTGGGTGGAGAGATTCTGCTGGCCGGACATGCACAAAGTACCAAAGTTTAATTGGCCTCCAATTACATCTGCAGCAAACACAAGTGGAGATAAAGTCACATTAGACAAATATTTGATGACATGATGATATGAGGGAATAGGAGGGCACATACTCACCTGGAACATATGGTGGATTTTCCAGGTCAGAGTCTGGACATCCATCCACGGAACCATGAACAAAACTTGCTGGCTCGTTCATGTCCTGAAAAAAGAAGAGAGGAATCGGATTTAAAGAGTAGAATGAATAGAATACATTTTGTTTTGTCAACTTATACCCAAGCATGTACATTTATAACTATTTATAAATATTACAAGGATCCATGCAGTGTTTTTGTCCTTGTGATTTTTATAAATAGTTAGTTTATGGTGTGGGCAATGTGAGTATTGACCTTAGAAGAAGGGCAAATAGGTTCTTTTTGTAAAGATATTTTTTTGGTGTTTTATGACTTTATTGATGATAGGACAGTTTGAGAGGTGGACAGGAAGCGAATGGGGAGAGAGACGGGGAGGGTTCGGCAAAGGACCCGGGCCGGGAATCGCACCCGGTTCGGCCGCATAGCAGACGAGTACCCCACTGATTGTCCACGGCAGGGGCTAGGGCCAATACATTCATGTCACACTGCACAGGCCTACACCCGTCTGTAATCATGGTTTCAGATAATTAGGCTCTTCCCTCCATACTACTCATGGACTCTGATGAAGATGGTTTATCCATTGAAAAGTTAGTTGTGTGTTGTGTTGTGCACTTCATTAAAGGAAGAAAAGAATATGCTCCAGTGTCCAGTGACACTTTAAGAGTTCAGCTACTTTTACTTCATCCACATATCTGTACACGTTCGTACACTACGATGTGCTGTATACACATTACACAGGTCAGTATAATATGGTGAAACAAATAATTACACTGGAATAGACTCAACATGAAAGTGAAAGCCCATTGGGAAACTCCAACTCCTATTGTCATTGTGACACAGCACTCCACAGCACACAAGTGAACACTGCTCACTGCACACAACAAAATTGCATTTATGCCTCATCCGTGCAAGGGGGCAGCCCTCAGTGGCGCCCCATGGGGAGCAGTGCGGTGGGACGGTACCATGCTCAGGGTACCTCAGTCATGGAGGAGGATGGGGGAGAGCACTGGTTGATTACTCCCCCCACCAACCTGGCGGGTGGGGAGTCGAACCGGCAACCTCTGGGATGCAAGTCTGACTCCCTAACCACTCACCCATGACTGCCCATCAGTGTACTAATTATATTACTGCCATTCGTGATTGTAATTCTTTTAAAATTAATAAATCACACAATTCATTTCCCTTGTTGTGGTGACTGTGTTTAACTAGCTATTTATGCTTACAATCCACAGGCCATCCACTGGCACCTTGGCATGGAAGTCTCGGATGCACTCCCACCACCAGTGCACCGTCTCAGGGTTGGTGAAGTCAGGGAACGCAGTTGGCCCAGGCCAAACCTTCATTACAAACACAGAGTGAGAGAGAGAAAGGGAGAGAGAGAGAAAGGTAGAGAGAGAGAGAGAGAGAGAGAGAGAGAGAGAGGTGCAAAAACATCAAAACAACAGTACAACATAGGTGGAACAGAAGTGATTAGGTCAGATGTTGCCAGAGTACTTGCCTTGCCTATGAGTGTTTGGCCTGTGGAGTTCTTGATGAAGACCCCCCTGCGCAGACCTTCATCATATGGCCAGTAAGAGCCTGGCTGTGCTGTACTGCTAATCCCAGGGTCCTACGGAATGAAACAGGTGGAGACTTCATCCAACAAAAACCTTTAAAAGGGATCCTTGTTAGTGCAATTCATTACAGAACTGACAACCAACTTCTATCTTATAGTCTTTTTTTACTAGACTTTTCAAATACACTTTTGGATCAGTTTCAAACAAAACTATCCTATCCGCAAAACATCAATATAGCCACTGTCCACATCAATATCTTCTGTGAAATTGAGATCTACTACGTCTGTTCATTAGGGTCATCTCTATTCAACTTACTACTGCCCTCTTGTGGCATAAGTCTTCACTTTTTGAGGGTTGATTTCATTTGGTTATGTTTTTAAGGTTTGGTACTCATTGCAGCTAAATGAAGAGTGGGAGCACTATTTTGCAAACAAAAACCCACAAAAAATAAATTAATGACAGCTTTGTCCTGTGTTTGAAACTAATATTACAAAGTAGGGAATAGATCACACTTTTTTCTTTTATTATTACTGCCGCGGTCAGATAGATGTTTCGGCCACAAGAGCCTTCATAGATCTCACTCAGATTCAACCTTTTTCTATTATTCAGTCATTTCAGGGGTCAAACAGGTGCTCTTGTAGCCAAAATGTCTGACCCCTGCAATAACTGAATAAAAGAGGAAAGAAGAATCTGAGTGCGATCTACTGTATTCTCTACATTGTCTCCGTACTTCAGAGACGCACCATCGCACTTTACTCACTTTATCACAAAATAAAGAAAAACACAACAGCGGGCTTGGACCATGCCATACCAGGATGAGGATGTATCTCATGCCTTTCTGGTGGAACTCCTCCACCATCTCAGGCAGGTCTCCGAAGTGCATGGGGTCAAAGGTGAAGACTCGACGCTTGTTTGCGTAATCCAGGTCATTCCATTGCACGTCCTAAGGGACGGATGTCGGAAGATGGAAGACGGAACATCACAAATAGTTCAGCAACCACTTCTGTTTTAGAAAACCACAAGCTGCGTTCCGTGTGTCAAAATGCTTTTCTTTTTTTGCTGTGCTGACTAACCAGTGGAAAGTTGGCCTCATGCATGCGCTGCGCTACAGATCTCGTTTCATTGGTGGAGCGGTATCCCCAGCGACACAGGTGGAATCCCAGAGCCCAGTAAGGGGGCATCATGGGATAGCCTGTGGAGAACAAAACAACACAAAACAATAAGAGCTACTGTGTCATGTCATGTCATGTCATGTCAATTCAACCAAACCCCCACATTCACATCTCCAAATGAGTCCGAAAAAGTTACCATGTCTTCCTTACACAAGACACTCTGGACTGAAGAGGTTTGTCATACCAATTTCAGAGGTTTAAAATACAATTACTACTATAGTAGTTATTGAGTCATTTCAGAGATACTTTCAGAGAAATTTGAAATGAGTTGTGGTAAAGTAGTAATAGGGTAGTGTTTGAGGAGATTACGCCACCTGACACTCTGCCCAAATTAGCATTAACATTTTAGCTGGAGTGAAATGATGCTTTAGTTGAAACCATCTTTTGCAAGCAGTGTGCAAGCTGTTTGTATGCAGGTACGTTTTTTGATTTGGCATCTGCTGAAGTTTTTGTCATGGATGTGTGTACCCCCCCCTACAATCAAGTTCCTGGAAGAAGACCCAGACTTACCTATGACATCCTGGTACTGACGGACCACGCTCTGGGGGTCCGGCCCAGGAAACACATACAGGTCCAGGATCCCTCCAAGTGACACTGCTGTGAGTGCAGGCATGGGCTGCAACACCACCTCTACAGTCCAGCCACAGACAGGCACAAAGCATTTAGAGGATTTCCTACAGTAGGATCAAGACTACAGGGTGTCCCAAAAATGCACACATTTAGACATCATCGATAAGTTTAGTGTTTTAGCATGAGGGACAGGTATGAAATGCATGATTATCAGTATTCAGGGTAGCTTTTAAGGGTAGCTTTTTTCAAGTTTTCTTCTACAATATTCATCCAAGAAATGATGATTTATTACACAATTAATAGCCATCTTAAAGCTATTTTCCATCATGGTGGGACATAAAAGGCACCAGTTTCGTAGAATGGCCCATATGTTATTTTGAGTATTTAAGACTTATATTCAACAGTTTAGATTTTTATCCTCCCAGTTCCTGTGCCCTCTTGCACTTAAATGAATATGATATTTAGTCATAAATTATGATGTGTCTGCTGTTGGACACCAACTTTCCCTTAGGAAACTATTACGATTTAACTGACAATGTTAAACTTATCATTTTTGAACAGTAATCACCAAGGATCCACACATTCTGGCGCATATGCATGCTGCAAGGCTACACATCTCAATGATTAGGCACAATTGTCCATTGATGTGTATCAAACCACGTCCCCTGAATTTTTGATACTAGTCACACATTATATGCATCGCTATTGGAGGAGAACCTTGCATCACAAGTTGACCCCCATTACGCATGTAAACGTCTTTTACCTTGTGTCGACTATGAAAGCAGCCGAAGACAAAAGCAGGCCTACCCATGGCATTGCTGTTGAGCAGCAGCACTCCGTAGGCCTGGCCATCTCCCTCCTGTACCAGCCAAAACGGGTGGGAGCCATACAGGTTGGCATCGCTCTAATGGGGAAATGGAAGAACAACACTCATCCATGCAATCACAGTGAATTTGCACTACGCATTGTGGTTAGTTCTAACTTTTAGTATCTGGTAGACAATACTTTTCAAACTGTTCTTGAAATATCATTTTTGTATTTGGGAAAATAGGATTGTGCATTAAACAATTTTATTATCAACACAAAACTACAAGTGATTCTGATTCTGAAGTATTTGAAAGGTTGAGATATTGAGGCAAAATGACATTGTACCTATAAATAAAGTAATTTAAAAAAAATATTTGGAGGGTGAGAGAAGGTGGGTGAATAGGAGAAGTCTGAGGCGTCGGCTAGTGTAACTCACATGCGGAGCCATGTCTTTGTTCCAGAGCGTGACTGAGGTCCAGTTGAGGTCCAGGGTGAGGGGAGTGTAGTGCTCCCCCAGTCCAGATATCAGGCCAGACGGCAGGGAGGTGGACATCTGTAAGTACTGGTCAGCAAAGAGGAGTGGGGCAACTGTGGTGTCCAAACTGATATCAGCGTGCACGCATGTATGCACACACACACACACACACACACACACACACACACACACACACACACACACACACACACACACACACACACACACACACACACACACACACACACACACACACACACAGAGTAGTTAGGTGTTTTATCAGGTAGGTGTATTATCAGTCAGTGATGTTCTGACATAATGTAAAATAACAAATTACAATGTATGAAACTATACAATGTATTCTGGACTCACAGAACCCGTCCATTGGAACTGCGGCGCACTACAAAGCCAAAGGGGTCTTTCTGGAACTTTATGTCTAACCATCTGTCCTTAGTGCCAGAAGACCCCTCTGACAGTTGAGGAGACAAAGGGACCTCATATCGAGGAAAGAAGGGATCCTTTAACTTTGGAGAGAGAGAGAGAGAGAGAGAGAGAGAGAGAGAGAGAGAGAGAGAGAGAGAGAGAGAGAGAGAGAGAGAGAGAATGAGAATAAATGGTTTTGTCAAGGCATTCCAAATCATTTTGAATCAGAGCTCAATGTTTTTTCCTTATCCTGTCACTCACTGTGATGTGTAAATGAGCCCCTGTTTCCACTTCCAAGCTCAGAACACTTAAATCTCTGGGGAGATGGGAGGGTTTCGAGCGGACCAAATTTGCAACGATGCCCTTCGAGGTTGGGGTAAGTGGGCCCATGGAGTAGCCAGGGTACGCGGGGGGATAGAAACACCACGGAGGTCCACCATAGAGGCCTGCAGGTAGAGGCACGTAACAGCAGCCCCTGCTCTCACACTCGGCCCGACTGAGTGCTCGATCTCTTGCACAGTCGAAGCGTTTTTCAGGAGGTGTACTGCATTCGGCCCCGTTTGAACCCGAATGAGGTGTGGAGTTGAGGTTGGATACATTCAGAGGACTCGGCGACCGAGAACGTGAAAGCGCCCTCGTAACTGTTGCTGCAACAGTGTTTCTACCTGTGTGTGTGGTCCTTGGGCAGTGATCTGGCAAATTATTCCATACTGTTAGCACAAATAATAGTATTGACAAAGACAAGCACAGTGTGAGACAACCGTGGCGCGTCATTTGCGAGTACAACCGGCAGCTTTGAATATTTTGAATGTACTTTGCTTGAAAGAGAACCAATTCGACGAAGGTTTGCCATACAAGACCAATCATGCATTACGCACGGAAGCGCGCATGCAAGTTTTCTCTTCTAACTGGCAAATGTGAAACCCATTTTTCATTCAAAACTCATATCAAGGCAAAGCTCGTTTTCTCAGTTCCCACCATTACAACAACGCCGCTGTAAACTCAAGGCAATCGACGGTGCATCAAGAGGGACAAAAAGCATGTGCTGTGCGCAACCTAGGGGGTCGCAGAGAAATTAGGGGGTAGTTTAGCAGCCTGGTGAACCTGTATAATTTGTCATCTTGGATAAATTGCTATTCGCTATCAATTCAATTCAATTCTTCTTTTATTCCAGAACAATATCCATACAATTAAAAAATAAATGACTTCTACCAAAATAGAAATAGACAACCAATGAAGTAGCCCATCTTTGGTCACTGGACACAATTGTAAGATTATATAAATGGAGGTTTTATAAGTGTCTGTTGTTTGTAAGAGTTACATGACAGTTTTATTTTATTTAACTAAAATAATATAGAGTATGTAGAGTTCTATGTGTGCTGTGGTGATGTTTGCTCTGACCAAATCAAAGCATTTTAAGACATATTGGAATGTCCTATGAGGGGTTGCCGTTGTTACATCATATCACAATGTGGATTAGTGAAGAAATAATTGAATAGTATGTGCATATAAGGGATGTTGTGTAAGAAGAAAAGAGGAAAAGAATTTGTCTTCAGTTGTTCAGTTTTGTGTGAGTCAGCTTCGTTGTGGTTCTCGTAGGACATTTGAAACTCTTGTGTGTAACTCTTCTGCTGACCTATACATTCTCAAAAGTCCCTCACTTCTATATCTTCACCTTGTAAGTCCAGCCCCTTCTATTGATGACTTTTAAACCCATTTCATTTGACTACACTTCATTTCTGCACTTTGAAAGGAGGCCTAGCTCTCTCCTCACCTTTCTCTCCTGAGCAAGACAATGTCTTCACTGGTGTTGGCCTGGAGGATAGTTGGGGTTGTCATCATTCTATTTATGCAGGTAAATAGACATACAAAGGCCTACATCTACTATACTATACTATACTATACTATACTATACTATACTATACTATACTATACTATACTATATACTATGCTAACAAAAGAACCATTTGTGGACTATCACTATTATTTTATTATTATTATTTTTGGTTAAAAAAAACACTCGTTCATTAGTTTTTAAATCCATCAGAAGAAATTTTACTTTTTGTAGAATGGGTTGGTTTGAGAATGTACTGAAAATATCCCTTTTTTTCTTTTAGAGTGTGACTGCCACTGATTGTGCTTGTGAGCTGGCTGGCGGAGGAAAGCCTTTCCCTAAAGACAAACTCCTGAGCATTGAGACCTCTGCCATCAAGTGCAATGAGAACATCCAGTTGGCAAAGGTACACACTTCACAATAAGATGCATTGCACAGTATGAGTTACTTAGAATTTACTGAGTAACAAATTCGGTTAAAGATTGTATCCTAACAAAAATATTATTGTTTTAGTTGATATTTTTGATTATATCTCACAAAAATATCCCCCTCCTCCTATCATTTGTCTCTCTCTCTTTCTCTTTTTCTGTCTCTCTCTCTCTCTCTCTCTCCCCCTCCTCTCTCTCCAGGTGTCTGAGGAGGCTTCCCTGCGTCTGGGTCTGCATAAGCGTCTGCTGCAGCTGCAGGATGAGGTGTCTGTGCTGGAGCAGGAGGATGATGGTGGCCTGTATGGAGCCGTGTCTCTCAGGATCATAGAGATGGAGCTGGCCGAGATACTGCAGCTCATCAACAGACTCAACACCACACATAACATGCACCGAAGCTTGGGGGCAAACGTCCATGGCACAGTGAGTGAGTGAGAGAGAGAGAGAGAGAGAGAGAGAGAGAGAGAGAGAGAGAGAGAGAGAGAGAGAAATAGAAACTTAATTGACGTGTGTACTGTTTTGTACAAGTCTGATTCCCAAATAACTACAGAATTAGACAATTAGATTTTAGTATCAGAAAAATCAGTCTTTCAAGATACCCAGTGTCATTCAATATACCCAAGCACACATTACAAAACAGAATGATAAAATAGTATAAGACTAATGATTTGTTTTAATGAAAATTGTAGATGCAGCAGGTGCAAGCTGAACTCAAAAGTCTGGAGGAGTTTGACCACATGCAGATTGCGCAAAAGCTGGAGGAGAACAAGCGACTGCAGAGGAGTCTGGCCCAGTGCCAGGAGGAACTTCAGGCCACACCCCCTCCACCAACTCCACCCCCAAGTAAGACTCTCACTTCATATTTTGCACTTTTGCACGCCACTCTTGCCATATTTAGAAGTACACACATCTAGAAAACACTCACACATATACTAGAACCTTATGTAGACCTCCTTGACTAGAACACTTCCTACAACTAAGATTTTTATCTTTTTTTTATTTGTCTGTCTATTTGTTTGTTGGCGAATTGCCTCAAAACCCTCAACATCTAAATCCTCAAAAATCTTTTTTTATTTTTAAGCAGGATAACATCTTTCAATTAATTCATTCTCTCTCTAAGTCATCCTCAGACGAGCCTTCCATCGTTGCCTCCAGTCCAATTAATTCATTACCTCATAGAAATTTTGAACATAGGATATCTCACTGCTTGGGGGAAAGGGGATTGATGTGCTTTGCATTATGTTTACGTTCACTGGTGACCTTCAGTGGTTCGTATGACCGATCTTCCTCTTTCCCTCAGGCAACTGTCCTCATGGTCCCCTCATTCGGGTGGACGGTCCCAGAACGTACACCATCACCCAGTATGGAACCTCATATCACTATGGCTCCTGGGGCCGAGACCCAAAGCCTGCCCGTGGTAAGGAGGGTTGGTACTGGCTGATACCACTCACCAGCAGTAACGTCTATGCCAACTACGTGCGTCAGTACAACAGCCTGAGTGCCCTGGTGGCTGGCGTGGGCCCTGTAGACGTGTCCATAGCTTCTGCCAACCCCACCACCAACACCATCCAGGGGCCCAATGTGGTGATGTACGGTGACGCCCTCTACTATGGCTGCTACAATAGCCCCACTGTCTGCCGCTTCAACCTCACTTCACGACAAGTTACCACAGTGGCCCTGCCAGCGAATTCTGGCATCAACAACAAGTTCCCTTTTTGCCACTTAGGGGCGTGCTACGTCTACACAGATCTGGACCTGATGACAGACGATTCTGGAGTTTGGGTGGCCTACACCTCAGCAGAGAACTTTGGCGACGTGATGCTCAATCAGGTTGAGTCTGGTGATGTTCCAAGGCTGGGACGCACCCTCAAGACCTCCCTGCACAAACGCACCGCCACCAACACTTTCATGGCATGTGGAGTTCTCTACGCCACTCGGTATGTGGACAAGGAGACAGAAGAGGTATTCTACTCCTTTGATTCGCGCACTGGTGTGGAACGCCACAATCTGAACATCCGTTTCAAGAAGATGCAGACCAACATACATTCCCTCAACTATGACCCTTCTGACCATAAGCTGTATGCGTACAGTGATGCCTATGCAGTCTCATATGATGCCATTTTTGAGTGAGGGGAAATTTTAACATCATTAGTGCACATATAAAATAGACAAAACATGTAGGCACTCCTTATTTAACTTAAAAGGCCTTTATTCTGGCTTCACTCCATCAATAGTGCACATTTTAAATTTGGTGTAATAATGGATTAGGTGTAAACATAAGGATGAATGAGCAATTGCTTTTAAAGATTATAGACTCTGAGCACTTTATGTCATGTTATGGAAATGCATATTTTGGTTGACATTTTTATAGTCAATATCCTTTTCTATCAGTGCGCTGTATGCAATCAAATAAAAATTTCGAAACTTATCTCACTCTTGATGGACATTTGCCTTAACTTTTCAATCAGATGAAGATGAGGGTTTATCAAATCAGTTAAAAGATCATGCCTATTTATTGTGCGTATATCATTTATTCAGAATATATTCCTTTTGGCCTGAAAGAACTTTTAGGCAAACAGGAACATTTGCTGAGGAAGTTAACAAAATGGTGAAAAGAATACAATGCTTTAATAAAAGATCATGTTGGTCTATTGTCAAAAGCCTGATCTTTGACAAAATGGTCATGAAAATCAAACATGGGGTGTTTTGCTCTCCCATGGGCCTTAATATGACTATAAGGTCTGATATGCATGCAATCTTAAAAACTATAAGGAGTCTCAAAATTGTGTTATGATTATGTATATTTGTTGTTCTTTAAACACTGTGAAACCTGTGGAGATCATGTTTGCCCTCTTCCTTGTTGTAGCTGCATCAAATGGACGCTAGAGGGCAACATTAGGGAGGGTTTGCCATTTGCTCCACACTTCTTACACTGTGGCTATAGCATTACATTACATTACATTACATTACATTACACTTAGCTGACGCTTGTATGTCCGAAGCGACTTAAAGGTTTTTTTACAGGGTAGGTCAGGGATGTCAAACTCAGGCCCGGGCGCCAAATTTGGCACGCGGAGCCATTATATTTGGCCCGCGAGATCATTTCAAATGTGTATTACAGTTGGCCCACATACACCATAACTGTATAGCGTATTAAGATTTGAACATGAAAATTCGTATATCACGGGAGTATGAGTGGGCCCAGGCCATTGAAACAGCACACACTCAAATGTAGAATATATGCAGACACATTTGAATTTGAAGATGGGAATCTGTAAATTTAAACATGAGCAATTTTAGTCAATTTTGGTTAAAACATATAGAGTTTGGCCCGAGACCTCGCTAAAGATTTAGATTTTGGCTGTCCGTCAACTTGAGTTTGACACCCCTGGGGTACGTTACAGTCCCTTGAGCAATGTGGGGTTAAGTACCTTGCTCAAGGGCACTTCAGCCATGGATGGAGGTGTAGGGAGGATGGGTAAGTAAGGGTGAGATTGAACTTGCAACCCTCTGATCTTAAAGGGACAGTTTGGTCAATTTCAACATGCAGTTGTAATGCTCACACTACCCTGGACTTGTCAGTGCCTGAGATTTTTTTTTCTTCTTCTTCAGCCGTTTCCGAGATCCTGGTCATTGTAATGGGGGCAGCTCTTTGTTTACATTTCAAAAAAACATTTTTATTTATTCCCAAAAACATCCAAAAGGTTATAAAACATCAGCAGACAACTATCAAACAGCAGTACCTTTTGGGAAAATATTTGGAGTTGGCCTATGTTTCATTTTTTAAAAATGTAAACAAACGCTGCCCCCATTAGAATTGCTCATATCTCGGAAAGGGCTGAGCCGAAAATTTTGCATCACCAGGTACTGACAAGTCAAGGGTAGCGTGAGCAATACAACTGCATGTTGAAATTGACCAAACTGTCCCTTTAAAGTGGTACTGTACCAGTTTTGGAGATAAGCTTATTTTACATGTCTCCTTGAGTTAAGTGATTGAGTTTTACCATTTACCTGTACTTTCAACTGTCTGGGTATGGCAGTGCAAATTTTACCTCCATACAAGCAATTAACATTGAATCCTATGAGACCAGCTGGTGGATAGCTGGTCTCAAAGGATTCAATATTAATTGCTAGCTTGGAGGTAAAATTTGCACTGCCACTCAGAGAACGACTTGAATTACAAGAGAAAGGAAAGCTCAATATTTTAAGTCAAGGGGAAGTGTAATATGAGCTTATTTCCTTGTCACAGTATCACTTTAGGTCCACTTCCCTAACCATTAGGCCGCCCCACTTTAGCAAATAGGCAGTTCCCCTTTGCTCCACTTGCCGTTTTTACACCTCCTCCTGCTGAAAGTGCTGACCAGAGGAATAGTGTTTTCCGGTCGCCCAGCCATGCGTGCTTCCATGAGCCTCTCCGTTCATCCATCTTTCCACCACAGATTTTGTTTTGCGCCTTAACATTTGAACAGGATAGAATTGCACCAAATCTTGTTTGCCAACACTAGAATGTAGGCTACATGAATGGATTAACTTTTGAAGACTAGTGCTTTCAAGATGGCTGGTTTTCAAGATGAATGATTTTTTTTGGTTCGCAACATACCTTTTGAACGGGTAGATGGATTTTCAGCACATTTCGTGTGGTACTGTTAGGGACGTTGGAAGTTTTGGCTGGGCCTTGGACAAAATCATCTGGAAAACTGACCCCCCCTACCCAATCTACTACTATACAATGCAATGGGGACCCAATTCTGATCCCCCACTCTCATTGAGCCTGGGGCATCTGCCACCCCCTTTCTTCAAGCCATTGTGGAGGGACCCCCTCAAGAGTGATTTCGATAGCAGTGTCATTGCACTTCTCAGTCATTGAACTTGGGGAGGTGTTGCCACACTCACAAAGTTGTCATTTCCTTAATATACAAGTACATAACTACTCATTACCAGAGGGTCAGCTTTCAGCTGACTTTATGGGCAATTCCCTAGTTTGCTTGGTTGTTGTGACCTCAGGTCTGCCTGCATGCAACATAAAACGGGAAATGTATTAAAAGTCAATCAGAAGATTATTCAGATGAATGGTTGAAAGGACAAGTTTTTTAAGTCTCAGTTTCATGTATGTCAGCAACTTCGCATCTTATAAAAAGACACTGGTCACACAAATAAAATGTAGGCCTACTTATAGTATCACACTTTTGCATGTCAGCTTCTTTGTGGTTTCGATAGGATATTTATATCTCATTTGTGTACCTCTTCAGCTTGCCATATGCTCATTTTAAGTCCTTCACTTCTTCATTTCAGCCATATTGCATCCCCTTACATGGGCTTTTTAAAGTCTGTTTCAGCTGTCTAGAGCTCATTGTTGTGCTTTCCAAGGACGTCTTGTTCTCCCCTCACCTTCCTCTCCTCAGGAATATGATGTTGTTACTCTCATCCTGGAGCATAGCTGGAGTCAGTGGCGGAACAATTGCACACCGGGCCCCAGGGCAGATCACTGATAGGGCCCCCTATACAGCCTGCCAAGGTCACAATAGGGCCCCCACTATCAATATGGGAGGGCCCTGGGCCCAGGGGCAAATGCCCTGCTCGCCCCTCCTATAGCTCCGCCCCTGGCTGGAGTTTACCTCATTCTCTATATGCAGGTAAATTAAATATAGACTATATCAATTCTAATTTGCAATTACAAATATTTTCAAGAAACAAGCTGAATTGAGGTATCATGTATAGAGAAACAACTGGTAGCAATATAGAGTAACATTATACCAGAACAATAGAGCTGCATTTCTGTGTCCTTTTTGTGGGGAAAAATGCTTGCTTGTTCACTAAATTAGTGTTGCAAAGTTTGAAAATGGGGAAAAGATGTTGCCCCCCCTGGCTTTGAACTGTCCAGGTCTCCAAGAACCAAACATGCGCTCTCTCCTGCACTTCACTCAGGAAGAACATGTCAACTTTTTATTAAAAAAAATGTTCCGGATTCCCAATGGGCTAATGCAGTGTATGTTCTTTTGTAGAATGTGAAGGCCTCTCACTGTGCCTGTGAGCTGACCAATGTGGAGAAGCCTTTCCCCAAGGACAAACTGCTGAGTATTGAGACCTCCGCTGCGGAATGCAATAAGAACATCCAGTTGGCAAAGGTAGGCCTACTGTAGATGTTAAAACTGAGGGTGTGACTTTATGATTCATTGATTAAGTTTAATTATAAGGCAATTAACTCATAAGGTAATTAATTGATTATTCATATTAATGCTAATTAATCACAGTTTCCATTGCAAGTGTTGCAGATCATGAAAAAAGAGATTGTATTTCACTGGACCACCTCTGCGGCTACCATCAAACTGCAAAGCAAATATAGCAAGCAAAGGAACTGCTGGATCTGTTCATGATGGTCAAAGATGTTACAGTAACCTGTTTTTGTCTGTACTCCAAATAGATTAAAGCTATAACGGACTGATTAATTACAGGCTTAATTAGACTGGAGCTGGAAAACAGTGTACTGGCCGAGGTGTTTCCGTGGTGTAAAACTTTGCAAGAGTTGCTATAGGTCCTACATGTTATTTGGAATGGAGACTGTGATTAAATTGAGTTAATATTTTAATTAATTAATTTCTTTATACTTAATTGGTCAAAATAAATTCTGTTCTCTTCAAATGACGTGAATGGAAAAGCATTTGCTAATATTGAGACATCATTTAACTCAAGGAAGAGCGCGACACTGCTTCTTCACAGTTCACCACTTTTTTATTTTTCCTTCCTTGAGTTAAATGAAGACTGGAGTGCCTTGAAAAGCTGCACCTGCTAAAAAATAAACATTCGAGATGTGCGGGCTCCCACCAAAAACTTTGTCTAATATTGAGACATCACATCCTCCCCTTCTCTCCAGGTGTCTGAGGAGGCTTCCCTGCGTCTGGGTCTGCATAAGCGTCTGCTGCAGCTGCAGGATGAGGTGTCTGTGCTGGAGCAGGAGGATGATGGTGGTCTGTATGGAGCCGTGTCTCTCAGGATAATAGAGCTGGAGCTGGCTCAACTTCTGCAACTCATCAACAAACTGAACGAGACAAATATCATGCAAGAAAATCTTGGTAGAAACATCACTGTCAATGTGAGAGCTGAAACAGTACAATGACAATCACAATCTCTCATTCTGTTGACACAAAAATGGATATTGATCTTGTTGAAATGTACTTTCTAACAACTGACATCAAATTTCAGATAATGTCTCTTGTGATGCACACAACCACAATATCTTAAAAAATGTGATCAATATCATGTCAGTAGGATGAAAGATTGGGATTTGCCTTGAGAAATACTTTTTTTTTTTACATAATAATAAATTGACAATAAAATCTTAATTCTAGGTACTGCACTTAAGAAAGGAGCTGAAACAGCTTGAGAAATTTGACCACATGCAGATTATTCAGAAGCTGGAGGAGAACAAGGGACTGCAGAGGAGTCTGGCCCAGTGCCAGGAGGAACTCCAGGCCACACCCCCTCCTCCAACTCCGCCCCCAGGTAAGAACATAATGCACTCTACACCACATCTAGAACTAGACAGACCACCTGACTAAAAAAAATAAACTCTGCCAAAGACGGTACATGCCAATCATTCTGTCAGTCTGCTAGCTTGCCTGTTTGATTGTTAATTTGCAAAATCGCCATGAACCAAAAACCTCATGAACATGTCATTCTTACATTCTCACGGTATGTGAGTATTGTCACTGCCTAGAAGGGATTGTTTTCAGATGACAGTCATGGACAGTAATGGAATACTTGCTGACAAAATAGAAGATGATGTGGAGGTGTATGTCTGAGCTCTCTAAGAGTTTCTCTACAATAGTTTAACATATTTGTGCTTTTTATTTTTCTCCCCTTCCTCTTTGAAAGGCTCTTGTCCTCATGGTCGCCTTGTGCAAGTGGATGGCCCCAAATCGTCTTCGATCACTGAGCACGATGGCTATCATTACCACTATGGGTCCTGGGGCCAAGACCCAAAACCCAGTCATGGGAAGGAGGGCTGGTATTGGCTGGTAGCACTGACAAAAAGTGACACCCATGCCAACTATGTCCGGCTGTACACCAGTCTCAATGCTCTAATGGTAGGCAAAGGACACACAGATGTCTCCATAGATTATTACAACCCCAACACCCACACCATCCAGGGGCCCAATGTGGTGATGTACGGTGATGCCCTCTACTACGGCTGCTACAACACCCCCTCTGTCTGCCGCTTCAACATGACCTCACGTAAAGTCACCACTGCAGCTCTTCCACCAAAATCCGGTGTCAACAACAAGTTCCCTTTCTGTCACTTGGGGTATTGCTACGTCTACACAGATCTGGACCTGATGACAGACGATTCTGGTGTTTGGCTGGCCTACACCTCCGCAGAGAACTATGGCAACGTGATGCTCTGTCAGGTTGAGTCTGGTCATGTTCCCAAGTTAGGACGCACCTTGAAAACGTCCCTGTATAAACGCTCAGCCACCAACACCTTCATGGCATGTGGCGTTCTCTACGCCACTCGGTATGTGGACAAGGAGACAGAAGAGGTATTCTACTCCTTTGATACACGCACTGGTGTGGAACGCTATGATCTGGACATTCGTTTCAAGAAGATTAAGGCCAACGTAGAGTCGCTCAACTATAACCCTTCTGACCTAAAGTTGTATGCTTACAGTGATTCTCATGTAGTGCAATATGATGCCATTTTTGAGAGAGGGATTTGACAGAATATCATTTAGTCCTCATTTTGAATTTGTGTTTGTTTATACCAAGTCATGATGAATTAGGAGTTAACATAAAGAGGGGCAATGATAGACTCACTTTGTTTTTTGTTTTTTTAGAGGAACATAGACTTGGAACCCTTCATGTCATGTTATGGAAACTGAAATACTATAATCTGCTATATGCTGTTCTGTATTGATGCACTCTAAACAATCAAATAAAAAATTATAGCTGTTGATTGTCATTTGTTTTCACTTTTCAATCAGATTAAAATAAAAGGCAAAGCCTATTTCTTGGGCAGTGTTCTTTCAGGCCAAAATGAATACTGTGTATACTGAATAGGTTTTTGAAAAATGATCAAAAGCGATAACATACTAAACTAAGTTAGTAATAAGATAATACGATCTGTTAGGTCTGTCAAAAGTTGGAGATTTGTCCCAATGGTTCTGAAAATGAAACATGGGGTGTTTTGTTCTTTCACAGGTCTTAAACACTAAGTGAAAGAAGGCCAGTGAGTGTTACCGTATGAGCCTATAACCACAGCTATCTCCAACCATTATTACATGTACAGCAACTTAGTGATCTTGTATAAAAAGACATCAGTCACCAAAATAAACTCTTGTAACACAGTGTTGTATGTCAGCTTCTTTGTGGTTTCGATAGTGTATTTATATTTCATTTCAGTACCTCTTCCGCTGGCCTATGCTTATCACTTCTTCAAATTTGACCAACTTGGTCCATGCCATCATATGGGACTTTTGTTTAATTTGCCTAGAGCTTATTTCTGTGCATCCCAAGGAGGTCAGATATCTCCTCTCTCCTTCCTCTCTTCAGAAATATGATTGTCTTTACTGGAGTCACAGTTTTTTTCTGTTTATCCTTCTTAAGTACAACTCCACTTACTATCTCAACTCAACTTCCTCTGTCTTAGTTAAAGAAAACATAAGGAGTTGAATGAGCTGAATCAAGACATACTATATATTACTTTTTTAAACTGTGCTTGCCATCACATTGAAAATGGTCTTAAACACATGTCAATGTAATGCATAGTGGCACTGGCACCTGTTTCAGTGTGGTAATGAATGATTGATACTGGTCATTATCTGAACACGTGCACGACAGTTAGACCTAGTGCACAGGGCTCCTTTGCATACCGTAATCAGCTGAGCATTCAAGGCACACCCATGTCTTCACACATGGTAGGGCACACTCATATCTTCACTCTCATATCAAGTCAAATGAGTAACGGGCCAAACTGACCTCTTGATGGAGTTTTGTTTCTCATATGCAGAGCCTAGAGGTGCTTTATGATACAGTTGTTAAACAAAAAAGAACAGATAGGCCTAACCAAATTCGGAATTGTGTAGGGGTGGATTACCTACCAGGTCAGGGATCCAAAGGGGCTTGGCGAAATTGACATTGTAGTATTACCAGGAAGTTTGATGTTTAGATATGTCACATTCATGGGAATCTGTAGCCCCCCTGCGCCGTACCTCCTGTGCGCTGCACCTCCTGTGGCACGCTGTAATAGACATTGAAAGTTACAGTAACTACCAGAGGTGGAACGTAACTAAGTATTTTTACTTCGTTACTGTACTTAAGTAGTTTTTTCTGGAATTTGTACTTACTTGAGTAAAAATAAAAATGCAGACTTTTACTTTTACTCAAGTACATTTTTTGACAATTACTTGTACTTTCTACTCCTTACATTTCTAGGAGAAGACTTTGTTACTAGTTACATTTATCCTAGGTTTTCCTGTTGTGTTTCGTGGATATTTCAGTAGCCTCAGCTGCGGGCAGGGAGGTGGGACCAAGCCCCTCTTCCAAATTGACACCCAGATAGAAAATATACTTTTAAAAACATTAACAGGACTCCATAGTCATGTTCAAATGGAACCGAAAACCGTTGCAGACAATTTTTCCTATTGTATCAAGTAGGTAGACATGGAGAAAGACAGCCAGTGCGCGTGTAGGCCTACTTGTACTTTTGTACTGAAAAGTACATTTAAAAGTTAGTACTTAGGACTTTTACTTAAGTACGTTTTTGGTAAACAACTTTTACTTTCACTTGAGTAATTTTTTCGCAGGGTACTTCTACTTTTACTTAAGTACACAACTTCAGTACTTCTTCCACCTCTGGTAACTACTATAGTACTACACTACCATGACAGTGCACAGGGCCTTTAGTAATACATTACGACTTGGTCATTGCCATTGTAGTAACAGCTAATTTATAATGCCGTGTCTTAAGGGGTTAAAAATAGTGAAAGATATACTCTGGCCCCACTAATGTTGCAGTAGGCCCCAGTAGAGGTTTGTCACATTGCATGTACCATCAGTGGTTGGTTTCTATGCGCTCACCTTTCGTCCTCTCAATTGAAGGCTGAAGATGTAGCCCTGTGAGGTGATAGTGCTTGATGTCATGTTCATGGCATCAGGAAAAGCGTCATGGCATAATCAATTTCATAAGCTGCTGCTGAGACTGGCATGAGCAGCATGGCAGATCTCTTTCTAAAGTAAGAACGTTCTGGAGCCTCGGAAGAGGTGGAGTCTGGGCTAAATCACTGGTACATCAAGACACGCCCTTTTGCAAACAGATGATGTATGAGGATGTTCACAGGTGACTTACCAGAGCAGCACATCTTCACTGTCAGACCACTCTGCTCACCTGGGAAGACAAGGTATCACCTCCATATATAACTGTTATATATATTTTATTATAGGCCTATCATTTTAATTGATGTGCATTTTGTGCATGTCAACAACAAAACTTTATACTATGACCTCTGTTTAATTTTCTGTAGCTTATTTTTTATCAAAGACATTTTAATGCCTGTGCCATATAGGCTGTGTAACTTGCAAAGTAATGAGCAACCTGGACTCAGAAGCTACAATCCAGTGCCACACATTTCAAAAGACCAGGTTTTACCTGTTCAGATAGGGCAAAGGGCCTTGTCAGATTCAATGCATTTAAAGCAGGGAAAAGTTGTACATGGTGACATTGACATAAAAAGATATACCAGTCCTATGGTTTTCTGCAAGAAATTGTTAGGTGTTTATAACTACTTTCTTTTACTTTTAAAACTTTCATCATTGTTCTATAGGTGAATAGAACTGGTGACAGGTGAAGCCAGGTCTGGCACTGGATCGTAGATTCTGAATATAATTATGTGAATATTCCTGTTTGTGTTATTGTGATATTCTTTTAACAATAAATATGACTAATTTATTATGGATTCATGTAGATAAAAAGAAAACTCAAACATGGGGAGAAAATTCCTTTTGACTGTCTTTTTGGCCTTACTTTACATGTAAGTACTATTATAAACCATTCATTATGTTATGCAGTATACCTGAACTATGGTGCACAATGTTGGTGATTATTGTGATTTCGATCGGCTATGTGAAAGTGCATGTGCATGTGTGAATGTGTCACTTCTTCCAACATTTACTAAAACATGCTCTTTACTCAACATCATATTGCAGTGCATGGTGTCAGGATCAGTCATTCAATGATGATGAAGACCTCAGTCATACATCATACAACACTGACTGGATGAAATCCATTGACAACAACAAGAAAATCACTCACATCACCATTCCTGGTACCCACGATGCCTTGGCTCGGTGTGGTATAGACCTTGCTATTTGCCAAGCATGGTCACTGAAAAATCAGTTAAGGGCAGGCATCCGCTATCTAGACCTTAGGGTCACAGAAGACCTCGGAATAGTCCATGGAATTGTAAAACAGGGAATTACATTCACCGAAGTGTTAAACACTGCCCTAGACTTCCTAAATCAGCATAAGAATGAGGCTGTTCTGATGAGGGTGAAACCAGAGGGCAACAACAAAATCAATGTTCAAGTGGAAGTTCAAAAAGTCATTAAAGATCTGGCAAATGTCTGGACCAAGTCAGAAGTACCAAATATGGGTGATGCAAGGGGCAAGGTTATTCTGGTGCAAAAAAATGACTTTAAGCTAGGTGTTCCATCTATTGGTACCGACAGGAAATGGGATTATGTGGTTATTAGAAAGGCCAAGAAAAAGGAGAAAATTGCAACACACCTGAATGAGGTAAAAGAAATGTGTGCGAAAGATGGGAATAGTGATAAGGTTGTTGTCTCCTACTCAAGTGGAACAGGTACAATTCTTAAGTTTTGGTCAACACCAAAAGAAGTGGCAAAAGACATCAACCCCTGGTTGAACAGATATCTAGCTAAACTTGAGTATGGGCCTTGTTTTGGAGTTATTGCTATGGATTTTCCAGGCACTGGTCTTATTCAAACTGTTATCAAACTCAATGATCTACCAGTTGCAAAAGATCATGTAACAGCAAAAAAATAATTACGGTATATTGACTGTATGCAAAGTCATGCAGAAAAAGCCCTTACATGTTGCACACATGCAAATACAACACTCTATCATGTCACACATCTTTGTCTGATGTAAACTCTGTTGAACTGTAATAATGCGCTGTTGAGTTGGATTAAATTGTAGAGTGGATTAAAATAATCTTTGGCATTTAAAGCAGTCTTTGTGTAGTCATAACTGTCATTTTCAGGTGCATTTAGTGGGTGCACATGGAGTGCTCTGACAGAACTTGCCATATCTGTTGCATAATGATTATTCTAAAATGGCACCAATTCAAACTTTAAAGGTGCACCGTGAAATATTTTTAGTAGTTCATTTCCCGAATCCATGCAGTCCATTCAAAAATGTTACCGTTTTAACAAATAGGCCTACTTACCACCACCATCAAATTCTAAGTATTCAATATCACTCATACATGAAAAGGGGGATCTTCTCCATGGTCCTCCATTTTTGAATTTCCAGAAATAGACATTTTAGCTGCAAAACTTACTGTGCTTTGGTCATACTATATTGGTTTAATACTCAGAAAATATTCATGTAAAAATCTAATTGGGCAGTTTCAATGAGCTGCATAGTTGCAATACCTACTCTGGCCACCCTGCGCCACCATCTTACACGGTGCACCTGGACTTGTTAGTACCTGAGAATATATTTTTTTTCTTCAACCTTTTCCGAGATCATGGTCATTGTAATGGGGGCAGAGTATGTTCACATTAAAAAAACATCTTGATTTATTCCCAATAACATCCAAAAGGTTGCAACATCAGCAGACAACTAGCAAACAGCAATACCTTTTGGGATAGTATTTGGAGTAGAAGGTTTTTAATGTGAACAAAGTTTGCCACCATTAGAATAGCTCAGATCCCGGAAAGGGCTGAGACGAAAAATGCAGCATCACCGGGTACTAACAAGTCAAGGGTAGTGTGAGCAATACAACAGCATATTGAAACTGGCATATTGAAAGTTCTCCTTTAAGTGTAGGCCTACTTTAATGGCCAACTACACTTACTTGTTCAGTTTATATGACTTTGTATATGATAGCTCTCTACACACATCCAGCATACCAAATAAAAAATATGCAATATAATAAATATAGACATTTAAAGTAGTGTGGACCCATATACAGCTGATAAAATAAGATGGGGGCCTAGGCCAGTGTTTCCCAACCTTTTTTGTCTCGCGTACCCCCTAAACCTCTTTGTTGCGCTATGAGTACCCCCTAATTCATGTTCTATATCGTTTTCTCTGTCCTGATGTAACTGCTCCATACATTTTTATAATAATAGCATCTTTCCAAGTACCCCCTGCAGTGTGCTCGCGTACCCCTAGTGGTACACGTACCCAGGGTTGGGAAACACTGGCCTAGACAGTAAAGTATGTGTAGGTATTAGTGGGCTGAATGAAGATTTATAATCTGTATTTATGAACAGTGGGGCGAGAATGGCAGACACGTCTAGGACAGTGTAATCAATATAACTGCATGTTTAATTGCATGTTGCTGGAATTCCACACTAAACATATATCATGCCTGCCACAGCCACATGCTGCAAAAAACTACCATGGTTTGAATATGAGAAATGCCCAAGAGAAGACTCAAGGTGTTGTGTCATCCACTAAACATGAAGTAAAATGAGGTAATATCTACAGCTGGGTTAGTGTAAAACATCCATTGACTGCATTCCGTTTCAGTGTAGAGCTCAAGTATTGACACTAATCAGCTGGGTGAGTATTCAAATTCACATTTGACTATATGGCTTTTGAGAGTGATATGGCAGCATGCTTTGGAACTATTGTAAGTTACTGAAGTCAGAGAAATAAAAAATGCTCAGGGCAACTCAAACTACAGGATGTGTTGTTGTGGAAATTATTTGAGTATGAAAGTATCTGTCCTAGATCTCGGTTTAAAGGATACTTCACAGTTGTAATACAGTATTAGCTGGATATAATGACATGACATGATTACACTATATATACAGCTAAAGGTTTTATCTAAAATTACTTGTAGTTCTGGTATTGGTTACAGTCAGCAGTCAATTGTTCCAGTCTCTGAAATGGCCTGTACAAGGGCAACCCCGGGATGGGACCCTAGCATGGAATTCTAGGGATAGGATTCCCTCAAGCTGTTTCTCCTCGCAGACTACTGTCTGCCTCAGGGCATATGACACCAGGACCTATGAGGAAAACAAGACCAAAGCCTGCTTAAACGTTTGTGAACAGAAAGATAAGAACAAGAATGAGATGTGTGCTGGGTGCCTGCGGTGTATGAATTCAGATCTGCTAATTTTGCGAGTCCCTTTCTGACCTCTGCTGTGGTGAAATGTTGAACTTCAGTTTAGTAAAGAAAACTTTGCTGTCTTTTTTAAACAAAGCATACATTCTTCAGGGCATGGGTCGACAAAATTATTCTGTAGCCTAAGCGTTCTGTTAAATTTGAAAATGTTACGATGAGTAGAGGTAAATGTCAGGATTTTCATGGAGAACTAGGGTTATCACGTGTAATGATTTTGAGTTCTTGGTGTATGTCATGTTGCTGAAAAAAACACATTTCACAATGACAGATCAATTGCTACAACTACATAATAACAACATTGCTATGTAATAGCCTGAGACTCTTAAGTAGCAGATTAAGACAGTGGCAACGTGTCTTAGGTAATGTAATGTAGCATTTTGGTTACAACAAACCTACCTATAGGCCTACATGGAGGCTCAGAATGAAAGGGTAAATCGACGATGTGTAGTTTGGCGCCATCTGTCTGCGTGGAACTGAAACCAACTGAGAACCATTCTGTCACTGCTCCAACCTGGCAATTGAGGACAAGCTATTGTACTGCTAACATATTCAACAGCTAATATCCCATCAAGTGACAAGAGATTGTAGGCTAAATTCCCATTGTGAAACTACCTCGCGAAGTGAAAGCAGTGTGGGTGTCATATCAAATGAGGGCAATATCACCTTCTTCTTCAGTTCTTCAAAACAAGTTTCGGTTAATACAGACAATAGATGGCATTCACTTTTGACAACACTACCTGAGGCTTCACAGTCATAATTGGTTGTGATTTTAGTAATACATGCCACTGACTAATTTGGAATACAGAACTGTGACAAAACTGCAAATAGCCTACTGTTCTAATTGGCATAATTATAAATGTATGTTACAGTGAAAGTAGAGAATGATAAAAAAAAAGATTTTATTCATCCTAATATATATTTTATATAGTGCACTCGAAGGCGCTTCAGGCAATACACTAGAAACACACAACAGTCAAGACAGATGGGGATGCCTTAAATGAACTCTCTTTTGGTCTCTCATATTTGATATCTCAAAGGACTTCCATAAAACTATTGTGCCTGACCCACATCCCAACACCAGTGGCTACGGTATGTACTGTGGGACAGACTATTTCCCCCTGCACTTTCCTAGCTAGACGCATCATTCTGCAGCAGTGGAAATAGGAGGCCCTCGTCCCAGCAGTGACTTAGAGGGTGATTTCCAATATGCAGACTCCCATCCTCGGCCTGTGCTTGTAGCCTCGCGTTTTGCTAACGCCCCGCCTCCATGGAGGAAAACAAATGAGTTTCCCCGCTGTCAGCCTGAGCCTAGCCACAACAACTTTTGGGGCACTGTTCTTCATTCACAATCCCAATTGTAAATGAGAAAAATGACATTAGAATTGCGCTTTTGCAAGATATTGAATTAAAGTTGCGTCGTAAGTGACGTCATCATCATGAGGCCACAAGCAGTCAAGTGAGCAAGGGAGGACGGAGTCCGCATATTGGAATCCACCCAGTGATTTGGGTGGTGTTCTGCACCTCAAACGGCCACATCATAACGGAACTGATAGGGAGAATCTGTTCTCATGGCCTGGCAGTCACTGCTGGATAGCTGCATGTCTATGTTTGCATGGGACAGTAATGTCATTTCTTTGTTTGACTTGTGCATAATATGTAAAGAAATGGACAATAAAGCCAACTTGACTTAACTTGACTGATGGCAAAAGCCCTGTCACCCAGGGCACAGTATATGGTTGTGGTGATGAGGGTGAGGAGGTTGGCATCAGCAGAGCATCGTTCATCGTCATGTGGCTTTGGAGTAAACATCATTGACAAATGATAAGGTTTGATCAATTTATATGGACCACATCAGTTGTTCATCTTCAATAGCCTAACTGTATTCGTTCCTTGTGTTTTGAAGTGTCACTGTATAGAAGGGGACTCAAAGTAGGAGGGAATGAAGGGGAGGAGGCGCCATGAGATTTTCACATTTCATCTGCGTAAAATATTGTGTGGTTGTAATGAAGTCATTGCAAAGCCGATTGGACACCCCCCCCCCCCCCCCCCCCCCCCCCCCCAAAAAAAAAGAGAAAAAAAAGAAAAGCAAATCAAGGCTCACCTCCACTGAAAACTTTTTTCCCATGTTGTTCTTCGCAAAAGTTAACTGTACAGCTTTTTTTTTTGCCTTGGCATGTATTTTTTGTCATTTGGTCAAGCTATAATCCATGAGGTTTTTAGTTCTCTCTATACAGTGAGGAGGTAGATGAGATTGGTTGTCTTTTCATGGTCTACTTTCTCTATGTGGTAATGTAGGCCTACTCAACTGAGTGCTATGTGGTGGCAGAGGGATGTCTGCTACTAGCATATCTTCAATTTAGTTGTAAGCAAATGCAATGAGTTTTCTGTACATTACAATCAAGCATGAAAATGCCTTTAATGTTAAAATTAAGCACCTAACACCACAAATTGACACACAGAAGTTAATTTTTTACTGTAAAACTTTCTCACAGATTGTTACCTCACAAAAAGGGACATTATGTAGTGTGGGAAGTAAATGTTGTCTTGTCATGCATGAACGTTATTTTATTGAGCAATACGAGTATCTTCGTCATTGTGGCTAATGATAAAATCTTTCTGGAGCTTAAACTACATTTCCACACTTGCGTACGGTAAACAAGTGTATGCAATATATGGTAAACAGAACCAAACGGTACTCCATTGCTAAGAGTTGTTGTCCAGTCATATTGTAGGCCCCTACCTGTGTCGAGTGGGCCAGTGCAATCGACCTCCTACGCCCAGTCAGTGATGAGTGTTTCACTTCAGACAGTTCTCCACGAAGGCGCCCCAGGAGTTAGCCAGCTACAATGCATGCCCGGCAGGTAACAGGAGAACAAACAGCGTCAATGGCGTGTGGATAGCCTGAGCAAATTGAGGATCTTCTGTGGTGATAGACTAATACCAGAATTCAAAAAAGGGTGGGTGCTATGGCGCAGCACATCAAGACACTGTAGCCAAATGCTTCTGACCCGGATTTGAGTCAGTTCTGGATCATTTCCCAACCCCACCCTGTCTCTCTCCCACTTACTTCTTGTCATGTCCAAATAAAGACCTCAAAAAGCCCCCAAAAAACATTGAAAAGGGCCTTAGCTGCTCCACTCCTCCAGCATTTATCCATTCATTCATTTCACCTCTGTGTGTGTGTGTGTGTGTGTGTGTGCGCGCGTGTGTGTGCGCGTGTGTGTGCGCGTGTGTGTGTGTGTGTGTGTGTGTGTGTGTGTGTGTGTGTGTGTGTGTGTGTGTGTGTGTGTGTGTGTGTGTGTGTGTGTGTGTGTGTGTGTGTGTGTGTGTGTGTGTGTGTGTGCGTGCCATAGTCTAGTGCATCACTGAACAAGCTTTAAGATCACCAGAATCCATGCAGGCAACTGCATTTTCACAGAACACTTTGATCCTTGTTGATTGGCTTGAGTTCTTTACTATATATTAGTGTATGCTGCTGGATATCTCAATGTGTCAATAAAGTTACTCTATTGGTATACAGTCTGGCTATTGCAACTACAAAGCAGGTTGCTGTGAAAAAGATGTCACGGATACAGAGTTGGCATTGGGTGGCCTTAATCTCTGTCTATAGAATACTGTACCTTTGTTGGCTATGCTATTCTGTCAAAGCACTCTTTCCTCTATCTTACAGAAGCCAGTGACTTAACTTGTGTGTTTTTAAACCTGATCCATCTTTACTCTATTTTCATTTGTGCTAAATTGGAGAGATCATTTTAAATTGGAGAGACATTTCTGTCACACTTGGATCCTAACATACACTGTTTTTGGTAACCATGCATGGTATCCTGATGACGTCAATGACCTGAGGTCAAACTGTATTAACTATGATTGAAGATGTTCTCAGTCAGGAGCAAACACAATTAATATTTTATTTAAAACAATAACATAAAATAGCCTAGTTTACAAAAATGAAGCTCAGTGCATTGGACAACAGGCCATATTTAATGACCTTGAAGTAATAAATGAAGTAATAATCACTAAATATTAATCACTAAGTAATAACTTGTTAGACAAATTAAAAGCGAGTTTTGAATCACAATATTAATCAAACAAATCCATTTGTCAATTTAATCCATCACTTTGCTTTCAATGAATTAATTAATTGTTTAAAACCCTGATTAACTGTGTTCAGTTGGTACACTTTCAGGGTCAAAGTTCAATGACCTCTAGAGGTCAACAGAGACCAGAAAGAGCTCAGCATATGGCAGATTTGGATTCAGCACACCCAAATTGACAAAATAAGACTATTTGCCGACTTTGTCTCACAAATGCCTTTGAGTGTCACAATCCTGGACTTCAGTACCAGTCTGTAATGTATTGTATCCACATCTGTTGGAGGAGGGTCCTTGTTTGGCCGCTTTCTCTGCATGAACATGGTGTATGGTCCATGGCTAACACTACTTACCAGACAGATTAGCTGGTGAGGTAGCAGTTGCATGGAGAAGAATAGCCGATGGGCTAAAATAGAGCGGACAGTATTTCAACTAAAAAAAACAAGACTTTTTAAGAAGCGTCTTGCCTGCTACAGTCAGATTCATGGCAAAACAGAAGATTGGACTAACTTAATGGATTATTTTTTCTGTCTTTTGTCTTTTTTGTATGTACTCAGAGGGCCTGCACAAGAGTTTTAATGTCCCGGGACTACTAGTTTGCACACAAATATCAAACTAGAAATGCACACAGAGTGCAGACCTCCGCCAAGGACACTTAACTTGTTTTAATATTTGTGTCATGGTGTGGTGTAATCCATGCAGGCCTACATATAGGCTTACATACCATTATGTTCAGAGAAGTGAACCTTCAAGTGTTAACCAAATTATATGCGTGTCTTTTCTAAGATAGGGCCTATGTCGCATGTTTTGATACTTAATCCCCCCTACATCACATATGAAAAATCAACCTTCATCACTTTAGTGGAACAAGCTTTTTTAAAGGTCAGAATTAGCAGATTTCCAATGCATTTTTCCATTCAGTGGGTAGAATCTGCTACTTTTGACATTAGAAAAAGTATGTTCCATTAAATTGATGAATTTGTATGCAGAGTTGTATGCGGATTATATGTGAAGCATAGGGGTTGAAGGATCAATATAATGTATATGAACCATTAGCATTAGCAGAGCTGTCAACTAAACTGATGGTATTTAAGTCAAGTCAAGTTGGTTTTATTGTCAATTTCTTTACATGCACTGGTCATACAAAGAATTTGAAATTACATGTCTTGCTTTCCCATGAAGACATAGACTGGGAAAGTATTTTTTCTTCTTGTTTTGAGAATGTCATCATGCAATCCAAATAGTTGTCACCCTCGCCCCAATGTTCAAATAGGCTACAGTTTATTACTATATTAGGCATCCATATTGTTGTTTGCTGTATGCCGTACAATACGAGTCCACACTGCTTTACATGCTATTGTCTTTATTTTTTGTATTTAATATTGTATTGAGAATGTTGGATGTGTGTAGAGAGCTTACATATATCTGATTCAAATACCGTGAACATGTAAGTGTAGTTAATCAATAAAGTACACTTTAAGTTTGACTGAACTGGTATCACTTTAGTATACTCATCATTATGCTCCAAGTTCTAAGACCACCCCACATGCGCCAAAGTGAATGCAGTTATAACCCAAAAATGACAATGACTACACAAAGACTGCTTTAAATGCCAAAGATGATTTTAATAAATTCCACCATTTAATCCAACCCACCGCCACCTTATCACAGTTCACAGCAGTTTACATCAGACAAGGATGTGCGACATGGTAGTGTTGCTTTATTTTTTATTTGTATGTTATGTGGTCTATAGCGCTTACTAGATCATTGAGTTTGACAATGCTCTGAATGAGGTCAATGCCAGGAAAATCCATGGCAATAACTCCAAAACAAGGTCCATCAAGAGTACCCAGGTGTGTGTTCAACCAGGGGTTGATGCGCTTCGCCACTTCTTTTGGTGTATTACACAGCAGACCATACGGTGCACCTGTTCCACTGGAGTAGGACACAATGACAGTGTCACTGTTCTCATTGTTCTTACACATTGTGTTAACCTCATTCAAATGTGCTTTAATTTTCTTCATTTTTTTCTCATACTCACAAACTTTATAGTCCCCATTTTTGTCAGTACCAGATGACTTCAGACCTAGTTTAAACTCATTTTTCTGCAGCAGAATAACCTTTCCCCTTGCCTCACCCATACTTGGTACGTCTGACTTGGCCCAGACGTTTGCCAGGTTTTTAATGACTTTTTGAACTTCCACTTGAACATTTTTTTTGTTGTTGCCCTCTGGTTTTACCCTGAGCAGAACAGCTTCACTCTTGTGCTGATTTAGGAAGTTTAGGGCAGCGTTTAACACCTGAGTGAATGTAATTCCCTGATCTATAATTCCATGGACTATTTGGAGGTTATCTTTAACCCTGAGGTCTAGATAGCGGATACCTGCCCTTAACTGATCTTCCACTGACCAGACCTGGCAAATAGCAATGCCTCCAGAGATTCCACCACGCCGAGCCATGGCATCATGGGTTCCAGGAATGGTAATGTGGCTGATTTTCTTGTTGTTAGAGATGGATTTCATCCAGTCATTCTTGTACGATGCTGGTAGATTGAGCTGTGAATTGTCATTGAATGACTGGGGCTGACAATACACTCTGTAATATTGAAAAGAGAGCATTTTTCTTGTATTAAGATCAAATGACACAGAGAAAGATACCGTATGCATCAGTCACACATTTGGTATATCTGGTATAATTCTAGTACAAATGGAAAGATGAATATCTTAATAACATGCGTATTGTAGGCTGTGATGTGTTATACTTACAAACAAAGTGAAGCCAAAAGGACAACCAACAGGAATTTATCCCCCATGTTTGGGCTTTCTCTTAAGGCTATCTAAAAGCAAACATGAATCCATAATGAATGAATCATATTAAATTATTACAGTTAAGTATTGCAGTTAAACAACCAATTACAATTAAAAAAATATATTGGCAATTGCATTTCCAGTGGTGTTTACATAGTAGGCCTAATTAAGTGCATCAACATCCCACGGATGAAATAAACGAAAAGTAAATCAGAGTACATGTACTGTAAATCTCTTTGTTATTGAAATAGCAAAATGCACATCCATTAAATATGCCCAAATGGTCATCACATAAAAAAACGGTTATAGCCTATATGGAAGTGTTACCTTGTCTTCTCTGGTGAGCAGTCCTGGTGCAACGGTGCTGCTCTGCTAAGCCAGTTGCAAACATCCTCCTTTTATGTTTTGAAAATAGGGTGTGTCTAGTACCAGACCTGGTTACATCTTTTGTGAGACTCGAGATCACTGTTACCTTAAAAGGCTGTTTCAACAACTTATTATGAAATTCATGGTGCAGGCAGAAGAAGCCTCCTCATTTGAGGGGATCAAAGATGAATACATGGCTCCTACCTTACTAAGAAATTTCCGTTCTCAGAACGTTTACGATGCCGGAACATTATTTTAGGCCATGTTTTGGTTGTTAAGTTTTCATTGGTTTTAATTAGCTTGGTTGCCACAACCTTAGATGGTTGTCAATGGGTAATTGTACGGCAACCAATTAAGTAGCTAAGATAGTTATAAGCATCTTCGCTTTGCAGCAATACCTACGAGAGTCCATACAACGTCAATGTCAAGTGAAACAGCCAAACCAACCAGCTAAGTGTTTCTCGACAGCATTGTGGTTGCAACAATGCCATTTCCCATTGACAACCCACTAAGCTGCTAAGTGGTTAGCAACGATTCATTCGGGAAACAAGGCCCAGAACCCTCGCTACATATAAAGAGGGCCCCACTTATTCCTCCACCAATGGAACTCCTCAAAAAAATACTTAAGCCGGCCGGACATAGGCAAGGCTATATGCAGA
The DNA here is from genome assembly GCF_034702125.1 of Engraulis encrasicolus. Taxonomy (NCBI): domain Eukaryota; kingdom Metazoa; phylum Chordata; class Actinopteri; order Clupeiformes; family Engraulidae; genus Engraulis; species Engraulis encrasicolus. Next base: position 51,528,294 of record NC_085858.1, on the reverse strand, counting down.
TTAGCCTTGGTCTAAATAATAATAAATCAAGATCTATATTGTCACAATGTTGCATAGAAGTAGCACTGCAACTATAGACATGCTGACATATGATTTGGCTCAAACCAACCAAAACTAAACCAAGCCTGACGTGTGGATGTAGACATGCAGCTATAGGAAAACAGTGAGATTACATTTGCTTACATTTGGTTCAAGTTTAGAGAACCGGACAAACACTTGCCATCGCAACCAAGTCTGCATAACTAGAGGGTCCAGAGTAACTTCTTTGCACTTTACTTTCCCAGAACTCAGAAATCTTATTGAAGTGCGACCAACATCTTCAAGTGCAGAGATGTCCAGTTACTATTCTTTGGATAACGTGACAGATGAATGAGCATCTCATAGACACAATGAAAATCATTTGCCGTACTCTTGCAATGATTTAAGGCGCGGCTTTATAAATTCATTGTTACCAGTATGGTAATGACCAAGTCGTGGTGCATTACTAAAGGGCTTGTGTTGTGTCATAGTATTGTATTGCTATGGTAGTTACATTTCAATGTCTATTACAGCGTGCCTCAGGAGGTACGGCGCGCATTAAGGGGCTACCAGCCAGTCTTGTGTGTCTTGACCTCAGTGAGAATGCTCTCTGTTATTCCTCTGTAAGTGTGGGTAAAACAGGGTGAAGGGTGCTTTCCACACACAGTAAAAAAGGGATGTTAACATTCAACAGTAGAGTATTTACAGCACAGTGGAGAGTCAAATTCCTCAGGCAGTATAGTGGAAAGTCATTGTAAAATGTAGCAAATGGTCTGCTACATTTCAACTCTACAGCGGCCAGACAATTTCGTACCAACTCTACTCTCGTGCTACATGTTACACTGACCACAGAGTAATGTGAAAGGTATTTTTGAGTAGGGGCAAATCTGTGGAGTGCATTTCAACTCATTAAGACAAATTTGCTCATGTCCGACGCCACTTCATTCAATGATGATTGGTGGGTGCATGAGTTTAGTGTTGGGCACACAGACCTATATAGGTCTGTGGTTGGGCACCTTATAATACCTCCATGCATCCAATGCCCGTCTTCCATATAGCTTTCTGGTCAACCACGGCAGTTAGCAACGTGGCACGCAATTGGCTGAGTAAATTGGTTCCGGAAATGAGCCCCATGAAACTCCATTTTTTGAAACTCAATTTTGGCTGAATTCACTAGCCTAGTATTTCCCATTAAAATGACTGAGGGCTGGACTTATTCACTCTCTCCAGTTCTTATACTACCTCCATGGGGCCCTCTCTGCTTCCCCCCTTGCTGCCTAGCTCTCTCTCTCTCTAGTGTCTTGGATCTAGCCCCTGGGGTCTGTAGGGCAGGGTTATCTTTGTACTGGGAGTATGTGTGTGTGTGTGTGTGGGGGGGGGGGGTACATGTGTTTGGGTTGGGCTGTTATAGTGATGTACCGTGGACATGTGTATAATAATTATTCATTTTTTTTGGGGAAGCATACTCCTCTTGCCTCTGAGTGTCTGTTAACTGGTGTGCCTTATTTGAAGTTCATCTTTACCAGTCTCTTAGTTAACATAACTTTTGCTCTGGGGGAGTAGCCCTCAGGGCTGGCCTAGTCGGGTGTGGTAGCTGCACAAAATAAAGTCACTTCTTCAAGATGATGAGTATCACTGTAGATATGACTAGACAGCAACCGTTTCGGTTATGGTTATGCAGTACTGTATGTGTTGCAATGTGTTTTGAGCTCCAGACAGATTGTATCATTTGTCAAAATGAGGAAGAAGCTAGTATGATGCAACAAAATAACGTCCAAGCATGACAAGACAACATGCATTTTCCACGCTACCACTACATAGTGTCCATTTTTGTTAGGATTGGTTAGGTTTTGTGTGTCAACTTTTGGTGTTTTAGACGGTTGATTTTAACATTAAGGGCATTTTCACGCTAAATTCCTCCAGTTATGTATCATCATCATCATCAATCAAGTTTATTAGGACTATGTGCAATTAAAGCATAAATGTTTCCATTCCATGCATTACACCAGATTTAGCCTTGGGCTAGTTCTCATCTGTAGTCCATGACATTAAAAATGAAATAATATACAAAATAATAAAGTAAAGCAGCAGTCAAAAACAAAATGAAAATACAGATAAAAACAATAAACAAGTCACTCAATGTCTCCTGTACGACAGGAACTGGCTCCACAATGGGAGTCGTTTTGGAAGCCAATTTTTTTTTTTTTACGGTCTTCCGGTGCCTCACTGTCTCTCCCCCCTACCTCTTGTTGCGCATATGTTCTGCAATTTCCACAGAGGCGACGATTTGCTGTCCCTTGCTGGAAGGGGTTTCTCAATTTGTTTGCGTGAAAACAGACATAATTGGCCAAGATGTATATTATAATGGGCATCAGCAGGGGTTACAGACAGCAGTCAAGGAGCAGAAACACGACAGGAGCAGACCAGAAACTAAGCGAGACATAAGCATGTATGGGGAGTCGATTGGGAGCCGATTGGGAGCCGAAAGAGACGGCTCTCCATAGTAAGAAAAGCCAAAAGAAAAGCGTCTCAGAAAAAAGCCAAAAATTCCATCACTACAGCACTGCAAATCTACCTAGCCTAATCAATAGACTTTTTTTAACCCTTTCATGCAGAGCCTCTGTTATAACCTAATTGTTAACAACATGGTAATGGACATGTCTTTAATAATGTTTCTTAAGATAGCCATATTATGTAATATCTCAAGTTGACTCTTGACTCTTCATGTTATTTCAGTCAAAAGTAGTGCTTCACCCCCATCAAAAAAATTAATTGTGGAGTCTGAAATATTTTTGATTTTTCCTACCAGAACACATCGTAATTTCACAGACTGCGCAGGAATGTGTCATCACGAACAACACCAATAATGACGTCAGAAGAAGAAAAATCATCAGGTCGTGCTTAAGGTGTGGGTGTTAAAAAACGTTAAAACAATGTTTACCAACAGTCATTAACTGAACAAAACAACCTATGTAGATGAACGGTCTGATTATGGACACATGAAAACCCGCTTGGTTTCCTATCAGTTAACATTTAATTTAATTGCGTTGTCAGACGCAGTTGGATGTGCCTCCCCCCACCCCCCCCCACACACACACACACACTAAATAGTCACCCTTTGTAGCCTGGTAAACCAGCGCCACCCGCTGGACGCCGAAATTATTTTAGCTGCGAGTGGGTCTGGCCTCGGATCTGAGAACGTTTTGAACACTGTGCCCTGAGTCAATCACAACGCAGAGATTTGTTTTGAATCAAAGCGGGCGGGGTTTTGAGGGAGTGACGACGAATCTCACAACACCGTTGGGAAAGCACATCAACGGCAAAGATCGCTGAATGGTCAGAGCGCCGGCACGGTTTGAAAAAACAATAGGTTGTTCTCATCAACAATCTTTGGAGGTATCGCTCATCGGGGCCAGACTAAATTACTCCGGTGTCACATTTAGGCTGGGTTATCAGGCTACACCATACCTGTCAACCATCCCTAATTTCCCGGGAAACTCCCTAATTTTGACTCATTTCCCGATTTCTTCCCGATTTGACATTTTTCCCGGAAATATCCCGGATTTTTCACATTATCAAAAAAACGTCTGTCCAGTAGCCTAATTATACCCACGGCCCTGTCCGATGAGCCACACCCCCTCTTGAAGAGAGAGCCAGAGGGTCTTGCTTATCAAGCTACCAGATGCCACCAAAAATTTAAGTTCCTTGAAAATACGAGCTGTCTGTCACCCTCGAGCTCCGTAGTTTTCTAGCGCTTGTGCGCCCACTCTTTTCCTCAGAAACCGTCAGTTCATGCAATAAAACAGCCTCGAAACAGCGAATCATGCGATTAACCTAATCACAACCTGTAGGCTACCAGCATTAAGTTTTGAACGAACAGACAGCTTATGCGACAAAACAACAACAAGAAACTCATTGCGCTCATTTCATTACATTGTTTTTTCACGCTGTAAAACGTGTTCTGAGGGATTTTAGACAGGACTGTCTTTGCACACGCGCTTTTGCACGTAATAATAATAATAATAATAATAATAATAATAATAGTAATAATAAAAATAATAAAAATAAAAATTACATTTTTCCAAAAACAAATGCAGTAAAGCACTGAAGAAAGCAAGTTAATCTGAATACAAGTTCCGGTTTGCTTATTTATTGTTTAAAGGGGCATTCCACCGATGGAGACATGAATATGTATTGAAAGTGGGTCATATATGTAGTAGAATAGTTGCATACATTTCTAATTTGGTGCCTTCTTGGCCGAGAAAAGGCAGAAAATGACTTTTTAGTGCTTGTGGATTTGTAACAACAATCCACATAATGCATTGAAATGCTCAAGTTCCACAGGCCACACCCAGGCAGCTATGCCAGTGACTTACTGGAGCCTCAATAGCCCCATACGACTTTGTTGCTGTCAACCAACATTGACGAAGCACGTGAGCGAGAACTTGTTGTCACGATGTGGGTGTTATTAAATACAGCGCATTTAAAGTCGGCCACAAATATGAACGAGACGATAAGCTTGCACCAGTTTGCTCTACTAACACACCACGTGTGAGGAGTGGGGGGACAGGCAGTGAGGAGGAGCTGAAGTTGGGACCTGTGCACACTTGTGTAGAGGTGTGAGACAAGACTCATATACACTTGTGAGTGAGTTGTTGACCAACCAGTTCATGAGCGCGTGACCTCAGAGGCAATCTGCAGACGAGCGTTGAAGGGGATAAGCAACTGCAGAGGTTGCAAGATCTGACTGCAGTTGCATTCACCCCGCGATAGTTTGACACCATGTGACGTGTCACCTCGTCAACGCAACATCACCGAAATTTTGAAATTTGACAGGAAATCTAACCGTCATGCAGCATTTTCATCCAGAGTGCATTGCTGTCTAAATGTGCATGCATGCGTTGATGACTACTTGAATGCACTTATTGCCAGTGATTTCAAAAGCACTGGCACACTGATCTGTGATAGGTCTGTTAGCGCATTAGGTCCAACCCCCTATGGTGGGGTTGAAAGGGTGGGGAAAAGGCTTGTAGTGGCAGCAGAAATCCACTTCTCTTACACTTCCTCCTACAATAATGCAAAATGACGATTTTTACATCATTGTAGGAGGAAGTGTTAAGAGGTGAATACAGATTTCTCCTGTCTCAGGGGGAATTGAAAGAGTGTTGCACGACCATTCAAAAGTATGACTGGGTGTCTAGCAATGGAATTAATGTCACATATCCTACTGCACAGCAATAAAATCAGGGTGCACAGCAATATGTTATGCGGGGGGTAAACAGGTAGAGGATTGTGCTTTGTGACTGACACCTCGAGAAAAGTGTAATTACTTACACCAGTGTTTCCCAACCTTTTTTTGTCTTGTGTACCCCCAAGCCTTTTCGTTGTGCCATGAGTACCCCCTAAGTCAAATTCTTTCTCCATCCCAATGTAACTAAGCTTTATGTTTTGCCTATATGGTTAGATCTTTCCAAATAGTTATGTTATTTGATTACCCTCCAGAAATGTAATCGAATTGTAATGTGAACTTCGCGAATGCTCACCCTTACCAGCTACTGTAGCCTACAAGGAAGCAAGAGCAGAGAGTGGCAGGCCAAAAATACGGCTCTCATTTGCGTGCAGGTATTTTACACAGAGTAAGACTCTTGGTGATGTCATAACAATGTTATGTAGGTTGATTTAGACATTTTTTTTTTCAAAAAATAGTGAAGACACATCTCAAACCCCTAGAGCAGGTAAGCCAAAAGACTGTGCACAAAGTCATAAAATAATTAAATGCTCAGGGTTTGCTCCTAACACCATAATCTGACATTCAGATCTGAAGACTCTCACTTTGACCTTGTATGTTTCTCAGTTTGACCTTAGATGTCGTTATTAAGGTCATCGACATATTTGTATGCATGTGGAACATGCAAGTTACAAGACTTTAAATTTAGGGAGATATGACTACGCCATCCTGGGAAATTAATAAAAAATCTTTAAAAAAAAAAAAAAAAACTACCTCAAAAACCAACCCAAACTAACCAACTAATCAACACATTCTGTGATGAAGTCGTGAATGTTGTGTGTAAAATGAGTTTGAAGAAAGTTCTATGGATGTAATAAAATGCATATAAGACAACTAAATAGGTGGTAGCTAGCATAACAAGCCTCACCCAGTAGTGGGGAAATATACCTTACAAAAAAAAAATGTTAGCATTTCTCCCCCCAGATGGCACCGGTCAACCCTTCGGCTCATAGACTATAAGTAAACCTACAGTATCTATCACTTATGCTGGACCCAGTATAGTGCCTTATGATATAGTGCTATACAAATACAATTATTATTATTATTATTATTATTATTATTATTATTATTATTATTATTATTAGGGTCAACCATGCCGTTTGGGAAATGTTAATTGTTATGCTCTTGGTCAGACCAAGTCTCGAAGATATTTGAATGTTGATGATAATCAGGCTAAGAGGAGGCAACTGCAGATCGATTTTTGCGATTCAACCTGCGTCAGGAAATGTGCAGTCAAGGGAAAACCTTACCCAATGCTGCCCTCTACGGTTCATTTGAAGTAACTACAACCTCCCTCCAGGATTACCTGCACCTGTCAATCAAACAATATATATAATTAGACTATAGGATAATTAGAGTATAGCCTACCACTAAACCCACAAACAAAGACCAACAAAATAAACAGAGGTCAACAAAATCATAGTATCCACATAAAATGAATATTACCAGACACAGGCCAAGGGCCAGGGATACTAGTGTGCAGGTTATGCACACACACACAGACTAGTGTGGTGCATTTTGCACTTTGTTTGTTGTGTAATTAAGAATGTTTGCTGAGGACTGTTAAGTCATAGGTTTCTGTGTTTAATGTACACTTTCCAATAGCATACCCCCTTGAGTACTTTAATCTCCTGCCTAGCTAATAAAAAAGAACTATCTTTTTGTGTTTGGAATTCCCATCTCCTTTATCTTTTTGGTCATTTCCTGGGTGTTCTGTCTAGGTTGTCCTCAGACAGCCTTCCATCGTTGCTTCCAGTCATCCCGATTCTCCATGTTAGTGTAGGACATCCTCTTAACTGGCACCCTCGTGATGGTCCCCACAGCATCAGTTTGCTGGCTGGTAGTTCTTGTTGCCTTTGGTGTTAACCTCATTAAAGGTATTTACAGTAGAATTCTTCTTGTAAATTAGTGGGAAGCTCTGAAGAAAACACTTGTGTGTAATGCATTAGCCCGTCACAAAGTATATTTAAAAATTATATATTTACCGGTATTCAACAGTAAAGGCCTTTTCAATGAAATCCAGTACAGTAGTGTGCCTTTGGAAATCCTTGGTCAAGCGATGCCACACCATTTCTGGAAATAAGCTCATTTGACACCTCTCCTTGAGTTACAGTTTTTCTCCATAGGTTTGGCTCATTTCCTGAAACTGAAATGATAGGCCAACGCCTGTAACTAGGGTCATTTGGCCACACTCTTACACCTCAGCACATTTCAGATAACTAGCAAAATATGTACGTCAGGTTACTCTTCTCTATCACCCCATTACTACTTTATTTGACATTTTTAAAGCAGGAATATGTTGCAAGCTGATTCTTTTTGGTTGTAATCTGAGAAAAAAACTTGAGAGAGGCCACACTGCCCAAAACGTTTAATAAAATTCAGCATTGAATGGACAAGAGTTTGCAGTATCTTCCCCTCTGAAGTGAACAAGTACCCGCTACCTGCACCTCAAAACTTCTGGTGTGCATTGGCTTTCTCCTCCAAAAATGTAATATAATTCTGACCTGCCTTGACGGAGGTGTGCTCTATGAGCGCTTTTCTAGTTATGACTATTCACAACCAGCCCTGTCAGGGGGCTCCCCTAGGTGGCCGCTGGTCTCTGCCTGAGGTTTCTTCCTGACGATATGTTGTTGTGTTTTTCTCAGACCTCATTGAGCTTTCCCCCCTATAAACCATGAATCAAGTGAAAAGGGGAGTTGTTCCTCACCCCTGTTGCCACCAGGGGCCACATCTAAGCGCCCATATTCAGTGTGACTATCACTTATCCTGGACCCAACCACTGTGGACCCAGCCTGATCTCCAAAAATTCTGTGCTCCTGGAAGGAATTTTTGGAGATCATGTTGGTGGACCTTATGCCACTAAGAATCCTGGGCACAACCTATGTGGACCTTATGCCTCTATAATCTCTATCTATGTCTTCATCTTTTGTCTTCTTGCTATTCTCTTGTTTCTGTCTTTCCTTTCTACTTCTCTTTTTATATCCATCTTTAACACTAATGTTTTTTTCCATTTGTTAAGCACTTTGAGCTGCATGCCTTGTATGATATAGTGCTAAACACATACAATGATTATTATTGATTGATTATGACTGGGAAAATTGCACTTTTCATACATGAAAAGGGGGATCTTCTCCATTGTCTGCCATTTTTAATTTCCAGATGTATACATTTTTATTTGTTGATTGCCACTTGAAGGACTGACAAAAAACAAGCATCTGATTGAGGAACTGGGAGATATGTGGTACAATATTCTGGCAGATAATGCCATGATGGGAAAAGAGGAAAATAAAACTTTTTGACGGTCGCAATTTCACCCATATCAGCAACTACGTAAAAAGAGATCTATAGGATTTACTCAATTAAATTGGTGTAACAATTTCCACAGTCCTAAATAGAGTATTACGTACCCCTACATATTCAGTTAAGATTAACCAATTCCAGAAGTTCTGTTATACTGACCACATCAAAGTAAAAAATACTGGTAAAAATGGGGTAACATTTAATTATTTCAGGTAGCTTTTTATCACCACTTGTTACTGTTAAAAATTGGTTAAAATTTACTCATTTCATGTAACTTTTTATTAACACCTATTACTGATAAAAATGGAGTAACATTTACTCATTTGAGGTAGCTTTTTATCACCACTTGTTACTGTTAAAATTTTGTTAAAATTTACTCATTTCATGTAGCTTTTTATTAACACCTATTGCTGATAAAAATGGGTTAACGTTTACTCATTTCATGTAGCCTTTTAGTATTACTGCTTATTTATCAATTGTTAATTATTCTGATTACTTTATTGCTGTGTTATTCTTATTCCTATTAACCAGAGGTGAAAAGAGTACTAAAATACTTAACTCTGAGTAAAATATTTTAGTACTCTTTTCACCTCTGGTTAATAAGAATAAGAAAAACACAACAATAAAGTAATCAGAATAATTAGCCGACTCTGTTGAAATTGTACTCAATCACAAGTAAATGTACCATTGGAAGAATCTACTTAGGTAACAATCAGTGTTTTCTGCCTCTACTGTGTTGTGCAAACGTCCACCAGGGAAATTACAATTACAACAAACCTGTGCATATCAACCAAGATGTTTTATTTAAAGGGATATCGCCAACAGGAAAATGTGAAAAATGAGCAGATACACAATGTTTCAGTTTATCTCACAAAAAGTAAACAAACATAAACAACAGGACCATTTAATTCACGAGTTTGCCCTGGAGTATGGTAACCATAGGCAATCGGCATAATTCGATGTTAGCTGGCCTCTGTCCTGGGACCCTGCAGAGATCATGCGGCACGAGATCCGCTTCCACCCTATAAGTGTAGGGGACATGTAGCTGGGTGATCCAGTGAGATGAGGGAGTAGGGGGAGGTGCTGGGACAATTAGGATAGCCTTTGCGCATGACAGGGGAAGGAGGGATTTAAATTTACGTGAAGGCGGAAGCTAGACATGGCAGCTGTCAATAACTGTCAGACTTCCTCCAGAACTAGGTTTATATAAACAATATGTAGAATTTGTAGCAATTTTTGACAGAAATAGTCAAATTTTGTTCCGTTTTCACTTTGTTACTGATAAAGGCACATAAGTGTATACTGTTCTACCATTAAACTGCACACATAAAAAAGGATATCAGTTCCAGTCTATTTGGTGTCCAGGACAACAGTTTCAAACAAGCGGGCTGCTCTACTTTTCAAAGACTAAATCCAAGAATACTCAGAATTCGTTTTACTCTTTGAGGAAGACATACAGCATTGAAACATCAGAGTCCAACCATACTGATAACATTGCAAAGATCTCCTACTCATTACAAAATCACTTGTTTAGTGGTAAATAGTTGGGATACGGGACAATTAACCGGTCAGGCCACTCAGAGAAACCATTAGCAATTACAGCATACTGTATACTGGAGAGGCCAGTAGAGCTGCGAACTGGCTCACAGAGACCGGAGGTGCTGTGGACGTTGGAGGCACGGTGGATGGTGGCAGGGATGACCCAGGTGCTGCTGGCACAGTTATGGCTGGCAGCATGGTGGGGAGTGGCACGGATGACCCAGGCGCTGCAGGCATGGGGATGGCTGGCGGCACGGATGACCCAAAAGGTGGATGGTGGCAGGGACAACCCAGAGCATGGCAGTATGGTGGAAAGAACTGCTGCACCGAGTGGAGGGACTTCAGGGATGGGCACAGTGAAGTCCTCAACCTTTTCATGATTGTCCTCCACTGTGATGACCCTTTTAACAATAACACGTACTGATTACTACATATGCGAGTGAAATACAGTATGCCAAAAAATAGAAAAAAAAGATAATGGACAGAAAAACAACGTACAGTGCCTGCATTTTTATGCCCAGTATCTCCTCTCGTTCCTCTTCAGGACCATCATCTCAGGTGTGACCACAGAACACTGTCGCCTTCTTTCATCAGGCTGCCCTTCTCCCGCTCCTGGGTCTTCTCAATGTTGTCAGTTGTCACGCACCTGAACACAACCCTGTGACAAGATACACTATTAAGAATACTCATTGGTTAAACTTTTTTTTAAAGGTACATTCTATGGTCTGTTTTGGTCATCTGTCTAGAGCTGAAAAAGTAAAGGGGTTGAGTTATTAGTAACAGTTGTGACCAATCCACAGTGTATTTGCCCTCTACACAGCTCTTGACAGCTTCACATAGAAGTTAAGTCATCAGACTGCTCACGCATTGTTGACTCAAACACACACACAGACAGTGCAGACCCTAAAGAGAGAAGACCTGCCGTCCTTTTTTTAAATAGAGACCCCAAAAAGAACCTACGGGAATAGGCTGTTTCAGAACATCGGAGTTTGTTTCAAGAAATTTAAGAACGACTGGACTGAGGCCACCATAAGGAATGAGCGATGCCCACTTCATATCTGAAGTTAACGTGACCATCCATTTGCTTATTTCAGAAATAACACCTGGCTAGTTTCTTTACAAATGTGCATACATGGTCCATTGTGCTCCAACAATGAGAGCGCAGCTTGATTATGTCACATCTGTATGCAAACAGTAAAGGGATCTATTGACCTCAAAGGTGCACCAGAGATTCTTTAAGTATATAGAGATATGCCAACATAATAGGTTTCTATGGGCACCTAACGCGACCAGGTTCCGGTCTGCCTAAAGGGGTGTGTCATAATGCTCCCACAATGAATAGAACAGTCCTTAGGTCTGCCTAGGTCTGCCTAAGGGGGGCCATAATAGAACCAGGAAACAATGGGCCAATGGAACCTCTCTCTCTCTACTCTCTCTGGGTGCACTGTGAAATGTATTTGGCAGTCTCTTTCCATAATTCATGCGGCCCAGTCATAAATCTTTTTCACCGATTCTTACCACCACCATCAAATTCAAAATATTCTCTATGACTGCGCAAATTGCAATATTAGTTATAATAGTATATAATAATAATATATAATAACTGTAAATATGAGTTTATTATTTAGTAAATATTCATGAAAAGATCAAATTAGGCACCACAGTTGCAAAATCTACTCACCCTACACAGTGCACAGTGCAACAAGGACAGCAAGCCTGAGTGAGTGAAAATGGCTATTCATAAACAAATAACATGACAGTGTTATGGCCTTTAAGTCTGTTTATTTTTCTGAAGTCGGCGACTTACCCTGTTCCAGAATGACTTCAGGACAACCATGCATATAAAAGATGCAACCACTGCCTGAAACACATATTAATATGCTTTACTTGCCACACACCACATAGGCTATAGCTTACATGAGAGGTAAGCAGTTACCGCCTTTTCTCAACTCCTGCAGTAGGCAGAAGCAGAACACCTTCATTATGCACAAAACATTGTGAATAATTTGACATGGATAAAGTTTAAGAAGTTGTACTTTTACACTCGATTCTTAAGTAAACATTTCTACCCCTTGCAATTGCTATCCGTTTTGAAGCATTTGTTTCACTTTTTTATACTAGTTATGAAAATATAGGCTACCGGTCTCTTTTCGTTGGACTGCCCTTCCTAATGTCAAACGTCATCACTTCGGTACAACTGAAGTGTGTGCGGACTGCGGAGACCAGTGAGAGAGAGAGAGAGAGAGAGAGAGCGAGAGAGAGAGAGAGAGAGAGAGAGAGAGAGAGAGAGAGAGAGAGAGAGAGAGAAGGGCTGTGCTTATGGAACCTGCGCGTGTCTGTTCATAGCGAGTCCTTCGACTATGAAGCAACCATCAAACTATCGTAACCCTGAGATTGAGTTTGCAATGTCCAACAAAAAAATAACTGACTTCATCTTAGGTGATGTTATGACTGTGGATGAGCACATTGGGAGGTCCCTCGCCAAAAACCTCCTCTCACCACTAGGCTACTCAGAGTAACATAAGGGCGTGTTGGTCTACATAGGACTACTTACTATGATACATTTACAACAAACTAATCAATTTCTCCTCGCAATGTTAACGGGTTGATCCTTTGTTAGCGTTTATGCTCAGCAGGATTTATCATGTCTAGGGTAGCGTTGTTTAAAAAGTTATTTGATGATCGATTCCTCTCGCTCCCCCTCTCCCTTCCCAGTAACACAGGCAGGCACCCGGCATGCACACACCGTCTGTCTCGCTCCCCATCTTCAAACTGTCATTCAAACTAAGAATGTCTACGATTATGATTAATAATACAAAAAAGTATTTAGTTGACTCGGCACGGAGGCATCCCAGAATGATGACTGTTTACGCACACTGCTTTGACAGTTGATATGAAGCATTTCGTCGCGCATTTCATTGATTTGAAAACTTGGTGACCATAGGAATTTACACATTTTTAAAACCACATTCAAAGAGGACGATTCGCGACGGGAACTGTTGAAAGACTTAGGCTACGATGAAGGATTCAGTGAGTGACCATTCAAAAATGTAGCCGTTCCATGTTGAATGGATTTATTGTGGAGAATGAAATAGTAATAATAATAATAATAATAATAATTGTATTTGTATAGCACTGTGTCATACAAGGCATGTAACTCAAAGTGCTTAACAAATGGGAAAAAACATTGTTAGAGATAGATTTAAAAGGAGAGGTATAGAGGAGAGGCAGAAAAAGCAGGAAGGCAGAGGAAGAAGAGATGGACAGAGAATGTAGAGTCATAAGGTCAACGTAGGTTAGGACCAGGATTCTTAGATGTGTAAGGTCCATAGTGGCTGGGCCTATCATAAGTCATAGATAGTCACACAGAGATTGGGCGCTCAGGTGCGGCCCCTGGTGGCATCAGGGGTGAGGAAAAACTCCCTTTCGCTTGCTTTATAGTTTGTGAGGGGAAAAAAAAGCTCAGTGAGGTCTGAGAAAAAAGACCCCCTGTAGTCAGGAAGAAACCTCAGGCAGAGACCAGCGGCCACCTAGGGGAGCCCCCTGCCAGGGCTGGATTGCGAGTAGTAAGGGCGCTGCGGCGGCTGGGACACTATGACGCCTTGGCAGCTAGGAGTTGGCAAGGATGAAGAGGTGGGTCTTCAGCTGCTTCTTAAAGGAGTCGACGGAGGTGGCTGATCGGATCTCGATGGGGAGGGCGTTCCATCTCTTGGGCGCATAGCAGGCAAACGCGGCGTCGCCGATCTTCTTCTGCGGGGGGGTGGGGGTCCTTAGCAGCTTGGCATCAGTGGACCTGAGAGCTCGAGCAGGGGCATAAAAAGAGAGCATGTCTGAGATATAGCTAGGGGCAAGTCCATTTAATGCTTTAAATACTGTGAGCAGAATCTTAAAGTCGATTCTGTATGAGACAGGTAACCAGTGCAGGTCTGCCAAGACAGGAGAGATGTGCTCTCTCATTCTGGTTCTTGTTAGGATTCTTGCCGCAGAATTTTGAATGAGTTGCAATTTGTCAATTAATTTTTTTGGGAGACCGGAGAAAAGAGCATTGCAGTAGTCTATCCTACTGGTGACAAAGGCATGAATAAGTTTCTCAGCGTCTTGTCGGGGGGCCAAGCCGCGCACTTTGTTGACATTTCTAAGATGGAAAAAAGCAGATTTTGTTATCTTGTTGATGTGAGGCTCAAAGCTCAAATCCGAGTCTATGACCACACCTAGGCTAGTAACCTTATCTTTAATGTGTATGCTTAGGTCACCTAGGCTTGAGTGGAGTTTTGCACGTTTTTTCTTAGGCCCAATGAGCAACACTTCAGTTTTATCTTCATTTAATTTAGTGAAGTAATGTGCCGTTCATAGTCTGTCTACGAGCACAGTCATTTAGGTGCATGTAAGATTATCACACTACAGCCTTGTGTGAAAGCAAAAATGGAGGCTATCTTGTAGAATTTTCTCCTCCGTGCTTTCGAGTGATGCAGAGCATCAAGTGGCCGTGGATGGAACATTCAGCAACAAATTGTAGAACGACACACGAGGTCAGATCACCACCAGCAGCCAGTCCCAGTCTGCGCGCCAAAACGAGCCAACAAGGCAACATTTGAGAATGGAAAAAAACTCGGCTGCAGTGGGTTTCATTCTACAACATTTTGACATTGGTAGTGCTATCCGTTCATCTTGAACACAGCGCATAGGCTACTTGTTGCCTTTTCCAAACGAAGTTTGAACGGCAGCTTACATGGTCCATTGACCTGTCTGCCCAGTGCGTTGCTGATAGCAGCTGCCTTAGTCACAGTCAGCCAGTCATTACGAGCCAACTACAACTCCAGCGTGATTTAGTTTCCTTTTGATCATTGTTCATGTTTTGTATCCCATGTTTAATGCACGACTGGTCAGCTTACCTTCTGAATCTGTCCCGTCCATTGGAAGTTAACTTCATCCGCGGCGAGGCTCGCCACAGTCGCCGGTTGATTCTTCTTCCAATGAAGTCCCAGAAAGCAATGCGCATTTGCGGGCCTTAACCAATTTCAATAGGTAGTTTTGACAGAGACGGTTTGGATCATACTAGCCAATAGTATTAGTTACAGTGTTGGAATGTAAATTGGGTAAAGTTTAGTCATTTATAGGTAGTTTCGACACTAGCCATTAGTATTAGTTATAGCGTATGAATGCAAATTAGGTATAGTTTAGTCATTTCTCACCAGTACCAAGTCCTACTCCTTATTTATAGGTAGAGTGAGTATATTATACCCCTTGCATCAGAGTAACCTCAGCAACCTAATTTGTTGGGGTAAAAAATATAAATTTTTTGTCAGTGAAATGTACTGCCCCTCAAAATCATTTTTATCAGTGTATATAGTCACCATCAGCCATGTTACATTTTTCAGAGTACATCTTGTGGTTTCAGAACTCATTTTTTCTTCTTTTCCTCTGTTATATTGTCTGCTGTGCAAGGTTTGGGAGGTTGTTAGAAGGGGTCTGCATCCTGAAGAGGAACTTAACCTGTCATCGCATCAGAATCAGAATGTGTCTCTAAGTAAAACAATTTTAAGCTGAAGTGAACACATAATTCTCTTCTAAAAAAAGACTTAATGGATGCAAATGTTATTTTGTTTGTAGGCCTACATTAAAAAACATGAAAGTTTGAAAGGGGATATTACCGAGTAAATGATCTGACATACAGCTCCAGGCCTTTTTATTAGAATACCATGAAAAAGTTGATTTATTTCCATATTTCCATCAATAATGTTAAACTGTCATGGACTGCACTGTAGATTCATGGCCCAGTTTTTTAACTATTCCCATCATTGATTTTTTTCTTTTTATATACGTTGGCCTTCCAGCTCAAAAAAACCATGAATTGGGGAATTCACATTATTAGAATATTGTTATAAAATCACATTTTTCTTCATCAAAATTCGGGTCACATTAAATCAGTTGAAATTTGGTACTTTCTACATAACATGCAATGGTCAATACTTGGTTAGGACATTCTCTGTCTTCATAATGGCCATGATGCGTTTAACATTGAAGTCAATGGCAAAAACAGTGCATGGGAGTTATGGAAGCCCAGATATCCTTGATGCTTTGCTGTCAGCTGTTCTTGTTTGTTGACCTGGTGCCCCACACTGTGATTTTATAACAATATTCTAATAATGCGAATTCCCCAATTCATGTTTTTTTTTAGCTGGAAGGCCAACGTATATAAAAAGAAAAAAAATCAATGATTGGAATAGTTAAAAAACTGGGCCATGAATCTACAGTCCATGACGGATTAACATTATTGATGGAATTATGGAAATAAATCAACTTTTTCATGGTATTCTAATAAAAAGGCCTGGAGCTGTATTGGCCCTGTTTGAAATTCTGCAGAATGCATATTCAGTGATGACTTTTTCTGGATGGTACCGCACTCCATGGCAGCGCTCCTGGGCGAGTGCAGAGCCAGTCAGAATTAATGGGGTCCTATGGAGCTCTACAGTTGCTGCCATTACTTTGGATATAATTCGATATAATAGGATAAACAATCCTCACAAACGACGAAGGCAGATATGTTGTATTATCTACATATGACGTCGCTCTACCTATTTTACGATCTGTCAGTCTTTCGTTAGTCCACTACCCTACGTTAGTCCACAAGACTGTGTTAGCTGCTCTGAGTTCTTCATTAGCTGATTGGATTTCGTTAGGTACGTACGTAGATGCTTGGTGTGTAAATAATAATTGATATGCATCAATCCTACAGCCGCCGATCGAATCGTATCATGGGGCATTCTTAAGTATCGAAAATAATCGAATAACTGCCTCAAGAAATCGATGTATCGTCATGGAGGCTGTGATTTACAACCCTAGTAGATGCTAACGGAGACTGACTCGCAACCGCCCAACCTGTAAGAAAACAGAAGGATATAACTTCCAGATTATTGCATCCATAGAGATCCATATGGATCTCTCGGAAACCACTGTAATATTCTGTATGATATGGTGAATACGAAGTAGGGTGGCTATTAGTAACCGGCTGTGTTTTTAACCAGAATACATTGTAATTTTGCCTGTGCACGCACGCTGCATATATGCCCACATCCTGCACCATCATGAACGAGCCCATTGAACAACCGTATCTCTGTCATTTCGTGAAGTATTCACGAAAAAAATAACTTTAATTTTCGTGGTGCATTCACGTTATTGCCCGTTTTTCGTGGTTGGGCAACGCTTCCGCTGCCTATTCATTTGAATTGCCCGACTGCTGCCTAGCGACCCACTAGTTTGACGCCCTTTCGGTACCGTCACATGGTAATCAAACATTTCAAACAAGCAATTTAGGGTTAGGGTTAGGTTTAGGTTTAGGGTTAGGGTTAGGTTTAGGGTTAAGTAGGGTTAAGGTTAGGGTTAGGGTTAGGGTTAGGTTTAGGGTTAGGGTTAGGGTTAGGGTTAGGGTAGACGCTTGGATAACCATAGCAACAACATGAGCTGAAAATACCGACCACGAGTCGCTAGGCAGCAGTTGGGCAATTCAAATGAATAGGCAGCGGAAGCGTTGCCCAACCACGAAAAACGGGCAATAACGTGAATGCACCACGAAAATTAAAGTTATTTTTTTCGTGAATACTTCACGAAATGACAGAGATAGGGCTCCATTGAAACACATCTGACACATCCAAAACAGCTCGCTAGCTAGTGAAGTGTAATACGGGCTGTGGTGTAAATACTTACCGATGCTGTGCAAGCTGGACAACCACCTGCAACTTTTTTGACAGGTGTATGTAGACCTCCCCCCAGTCTAATATACAGTCTGTAATTAAATGGTAAAGTGATATTACGGTTTAAAGATCTGAAACGGCACAAACATCTGACTTTAGCTGTGTTAGCTACTGGTAATGTGCTGATGCAAGTTAGCCTACCAGTTTTAAAACGAGTAATTACAATTCGAAGGTAGATAATCCTTCGGTTCCTGGCAAATTAATGTTTTTTTTCCCAAGGTATAATAAATAACAAGGCAAGCTCAAAGGTGGGGGGCTTAGCATGCTGCGCCACAGAAGGCTTTCTGATGAAATCTAGTGATGTGCCCTTCGAAAATCCTTAGCAGTAACTTATGGGGAACCGTTTGTAAAGCTGACTGTGCTGAAAATTTCAGCAACATTTTGTCACATTTAGCTGAAATTCCATCAACAATTTGTCACATTTAGCTTAAAACAGTGTTTTTAAAACGGGGTGAATTTTTCATACTCCCCTTTTTGCACATTTAGAACAATGAATGTTAAATCTAAATAATGTATCTAAATGTTAAATATAAATCTAAATAATATATAAAAATGTTTAATCTAAATGTCAAATCTAAATAATAAATCTAAATCTAAATCTAAATGTTAAATATAAATCTTAAATCTAAATATTAAATATAAATATTGAATCTAAATGTTAAATCTAAATGTTATATCTAAATGTTAAATCTAAATTTAAATAATATATCTAAATGTAAAATCTAAATGTCAAATCTAAATAATAAGTCTAAATTCAAATGTTAAATATAAACTTCAATCTAAATGTGGAATTTAAATTTAAATGTTAAATCTAAACCTGAATATTGAATCTAAATGTTAAATCTAAATGTCAAATCTAAATGTTAAATTTAAATATTTAGATTTAGATTTAACATTTAGATTTAACATTTAGATTAAACATTTTTGTGTTTGTAACTTAACTTATCTAAATGTTAAATCTAAATCTAAATATTTAGATGTAAGATGTAGATTTAACATTTAGATTTAGATTTAGGTTTAGATTTAACATTTAGATTTAATGTTAATGTTTATGTTTTGAATGTAGTGTGATCATTAACAACAAGACACTCTCGGAATGGTTTCCAGTAGAATCAGGTGTACGGCAGGGCTGCATCCTCTCCCCCTTTCTGTTCCTAGTTACCCTCGACTGGATCATGCGTAACACTACATCGGACATGCGCAGAGGAATTCAGTGGACGCCTTTCTCCCATTTAGAGGATCTCGACTTTGCGGACGACCTAGCAGTCTTGTCCTCAAGGAGAGATCACCTGCAAGAGAAAACGGATAGGCTGAGTAAATATGCAAAACAGACAGGTCTGAACATTAACACCACAAAGACACAAGTCATGTGCATAAACACCACCAACCCTACACCTATCACCATCAATGGCGTGCCACTCGAGTTTGCAGAGGACTTCACATACCTGGGGAGCCTCATCAGCAAGGACAATGGAGCGAAAAAAGACATTCAAGCAAGGCTCTCAAAAGCTTGTGGGGCATTCGCAAGACTACAGCCAATCTGGAAGTCCCGACAGTACCATCTCAGGACCAAGATTCAGCTCTACAACAGCTGCGTGAAATCTGTCCTTATGTACGGCTCTGAATGCTGGCGAGTGGTTAAAGGGGACATGAATGAAATCAGTGCCTTCCACAATGGGTGCCTTAGAAAAATCTGCCGAATCTTCTGGCCCAACAAAATAACAAACAAGGAGCTGTACACCAAAACAGGATGCAGAGATGTGGTCCTTGAAATAAAACTCAGGCGACTCAGATGGCTAGGCCATGTTCTAAGAATGGAAAACGAGAGGATACCAAAGGCAGCGTTAAGATGGACACCACCGGGAAAACGTAAGCCTGGGCGGCCAAAGAACACCTGGCAGAGAACAGTTCAAGGGGAGCTGAAGGAGATGAAGCTTACATGGGGCGAGGCACAGAGACTAGCACAACAGCGAGATGAATGGCGTCGAGTCGTCGAAGCCTTATTTCCCATCCGGGAAGAAGAGGATTAAGTAAGTAAGTTTAGATTTAACATTTAGATTTACATTTCACATTTAGATTTAAGTTTAAATTCAACATTTAGATTTATTATTTAGATTTGACATTTAGATTTAACATTTAGATTTAGATTTAACATTTAGATTAAACATTTAGATTTTAATATTTAGATTTAGATTTATTATTTAGATTTGACATTTAGATTTAACATTTTTATATATTATTTACATTTATATTTAACATTTGGATACATTATTTAGATTTAACATTTATTGTTCTAAATGTGTAAAAAGGGGAGTCTGAAAAATTCACACCATTTTATAACACTGTTTTAAGCTAAATGTGACAAAATGTTGCTGAAATTTTCAGCACAGTCAGCTTTACAAACGGCGCCCCATAGTAACTGCTGGAGTTAAGTTTAACCAAATTTCTAAGGGACATCTTAACCCCAGACCCTATGTCATTTGATTAATATTGCTGTGTTCCCCATTGTTATTGAATGTGTTACGCGTTGGTCCTGTTTTAAAAAACGTTCTGGTTGCTTTGTTTCAAGCCGTTTTTGCAAGCCAGCAAGGTGGCTTGTGGAGAAACGAGAGGGTGTTCCGTGTTTCTCGTGGAAATGCGTCTCTGATTGGCTCAGTCCTCCTGTTCTTGGAGAGAATGTAATGGGAAACAGAGTCGCCACTTCTCCGGGTGGTACTGCACTATAGGGGCGCCAACGGAGGCGTGCATGCTCCATTCAGGGCTGTGCTCTTTCGACAGCGACCCCTAGGAGAGCTGCAGGCATGGAGCAACCAGAGTGGGCTTGCTCTATGGATGAGGCTTTGTGCTGTGTGTGTACCTGAGAGTAGCAACCAGCTGAAAGCTAAGCTAAGCTAGATTTCGGGCCACCAGACGTTGCTTGTATTGAAAACAAGCAGAAAAAAATTACTCGACATGTTTTTAGAAAAATGGGTCGACATAAACCTTTGTGGCCAACGCCTTCTTTCGACGTGACGAAACACAGAAAGGCTTTCGTGATTCGCTCGTTTCTCTGCATTATTTATGTCAATTGGGAAACACCGGGAAACACAGCCAGGCGAGGTGACGCACCGCTATGAGAGCCTTGCAAGTGAGTTTAACTTGGGGTGACCGTCCGATCTTCAAAAGGAGTGAGTAAAACTGTGTTTTATCGGAAGTTGGCCTTTAAAGCTCTCAGTAATGTTATAACAACATTGTTATCGTGTACCGTAGTTGAGTATTTTCATCAAATAGGGCGGAATTTTCCCGTCACCACCTAAAGGGGTATGCCACTATTTTGGGGCTTAATACAGTTAAACTCGTTGGCCAGGGTTTATAAAGGTGGTAAAGTGTCTTATTTTTCATGTAAGCCGTTGTCTTGCTTTAAGACAAGTTAAAAGAGGGAGCATGTCGCTAAGCTAGTGAAAGTCAATGTGTAGCATGCAAGCCCAACATGGGCGTGATATATGCTAAATGTGGGGATGAGTCTTCTCCGAGTTCATCAGTTGTGGCTACCAACAAACCGCAGAGCATGGATTTTCAGATCAACCATGTGAAAACAGCGGCAGTCCATTGAAATCCAAAACTGAACTTTAACTTTGAATTTAAAACCACGTACCAAAAGCGATCATGCAAAAACATTTCAAAATCTAACCTCCACTCCTTTTCACAAACACAAGGCGAGTAGTGGAGGTGTGATAATGAGATGGCAACGCAATGTGTCCCTTCCGCGGGAACTGTAGCTTGGCGTTTGGGAGCGCAGCAACAGGTTGGGTGAAATAATCAATATGAAACGTTTTGTTAAAAATTGAGTTTGGTGTGTTGATTTAAAGTGCTGATCTTTGCCTCTTAATCCCACAGTAACACATTGTATTCGCTGACTATTAAAATCGCTTCTCCGCTTCTCTGTACAGCAGCGACGTGATATTAATACTATTGGAAATATGTGGATCTCAGCTGTCCGTCAGCATATGACACTTGCATGCATGCTGAAGAATGAACAAGGAAATCGATCGTCATGAAAATACTTTATATTCTGTCGCAGACATGGGAATTGCGCATGGGCATGCAATGTCAAGCCAGGACTTAAACACGCAGTTGATGGGGTGTAATAGAGACCAGAAGCGAAATGTCAGACATGCTCTGATATGTAGGCCTACCTTTTTACGTTTAGCTGTAATGAGATTCAGAAAATATTTTGTGTCTTACAAAAACAGATAGGACGACCTGTTGCCTGCCTCAATAGGTCGATGGTGGCTTTGTATGTTGGGGATCAGTCCAGAAAGTTTAATAGGCTACATGCACATATGCACGAGTTCAAATAAATCACAAAAGTGGAGGAGTTGCAATAAAAAGCCTTTACTTAACGTGGCTACACCATCGTAAAAATGGTGAAGGTTGTTTTTGAATAAGCCTACATTGGGGTGGCTGTCCAGACGACTGGAACAGCATTCTTTAGTCTGACGCCTTATCCACTTGCGCATGGTGCAACGAAGTGGTTTTGGTTTTGGTTGCAGTCCGTGGGCACAACATGATATGATCCTCATACTGATTAATTATTAATTGCTTGCTTTTGTTTGTAAGGTTACCGATATGAGAATATGTTCTGGGCAGCTAGTCATATTTTGCCACAGTTAATGTAGAATGTTTTTGTGGAACTGTGTAGTTTAGAAATTCAACAACAGAAAATTGAATTTCGATTTGGACTCACGCTGACGGTAAGGAACATCAACACAGCATACCTTGTAAAATGTTCAAAATGCGAGCCAAGCGAGCATCAAATGCAATAGGCTATTACATTTTGCCTCATAGTGGCGCTTGACCTTACTACAGCCCTTTGATGCTTGTAAATGTAGCGCCCCCTACAGTAGACTTTGTAGATGTAGCGCCCCCTGCAGTAAAGACTACGCCACCCCTTGAATTCACACTTTGAGAGCAAGGGGAACTCTGTCCCAAAAATCCACACAACGGTAATTAGGAAAAGTATAAAAATACTGGTTTTATTAAATACACATTAAAATTTGCCAGAGGTGTTGCAACAGGTTAAACATAAATAAACAAATACATTGGGGGAAAGTTTGGACAAAGACACACTGGTTCCTACAATGCCCGGGTCGGCGCTAGCCTACTGGGCCGAACAGAGGGAACAGTCTGGGCCAGCCTCGTAATACACATGTGAAGGGAAATGACCCCTAAGGCAGAACACAAATAGTCCAAAGTATTTAGCACTGCAACCCCTGTTACACACAAGTGGGGCAAATAAACCTGTAAGGTGGCAGACAGTCAAGAGTCTCACACACTGACTCAGATAGAGCTCGCACACTTCCACTACACACTCAAGTGACTGTTTCAAAAAGGAGGCTGCGTACCCTGGAAGCTCGATCATAAGGGGCCAGTAGCCTAGGGCTGGACTAGTACCGGGAGCTAAAGGGGATCGGATCCAGTGTGAATCTGGGAGGGACAGACTAACAAAGGGAAGAGGAAACAAGCTAAACAAAAAAAAAAGAATACTGGTCAAATCCTGCATAAACACACATTTGAGTAAGCGGGGAGGCGCTGTTTCACGCTTTTTTTACTTACACGGGTGGGATAATACAGCCCTAAGAGGCTATGTATCTAAATACCTACCTACCTTTTCTATGATTTAGTTTTTACCTGCTACTCCGGAAGGGGTCAGGCCTGGTATTTTAGTGACCCTGCCTGTCTGTTTGTGTGTGTGTGTGCACATGCAAGGCAATGGGGGTGGGGGGGGGGGGTGTTACCATCTCTGATTGCTCTTGTTTCATTTTGGTCTGAAGGCCCACTGCCCTTATAAACACTCCAAGCACTCAATAAACTTTCTCTGCTGTGAGTCAATTTATTTGTCGTGGCTGTCGAAAAAGGATACAATTTTGCCTAAATGGATCAATTTAATATGTTAATCTCATATGAGGCCAGGCTTTTGTGCTGGAACGCCATGTTCTGTTCTATTTGAAGGACTGACAAAGCGAAATAAGCATATGAATGAGGAACAATATACATTTTACATACGTTGAAATGATGGGAAAAGAGGAAAAGAAAACTTTTTTCCGGTCACAACTTCATAAATGTCAGCAACTTTTTAGTCGTCATCAGGCATGTTAAATTTATCAGAGTACCTCCTTTTGTGGTTTCAAAACTCATTTTTTTCTGCATTTCCTCTGTTATATTGTCTGCTGTGCAAGGTTTGGGAGGTTATTAGAAGGGGTCTGCATCCTGAAGAGGAACTTAACTTCTGCCACCTGTCATCGCATCAGGATCAGAATGTGTCTGTCCAAGTGGAAAACATTTTTTTTGTTTTTAAGTCTGTTCATTGTGCAGGTAAAAACGAATATATACTTCTTTTAAAGATTATTAAATGTGACATTTTTTTGTACATAAAAAATGTGCCAATCTGCTAAAATGAGTCTGGCTTTCAATTACAGGTTGATCACAACCCCCCCCCCCCCCCCCCCTTCCCCCCCTTTTTTTATTAATTCATCAATCAAAGGTTGCTCAACATTTTGTCTGGTTTATTTAGCCATGAAAGTTGGATTTCAGTAATTTGTCGGCAGGATTTAATGTAGTGAAAAATGTACTACATTACTGTTTATAGCTAACAAACTGATGAGAAACCTTTCACAACTGACTGATGCTCTGCAGGGTGTTATGGCCACTGACTGTGCCTGTGAGTTGACCAGTGGAGAGAAGCCTTTCCCCAAAGACAAACTGCTGAGTATGGAGACCTCCGCTGTGGCATGCAATCAGAAAATACAGTCTGCAAAGGTATCTACATGTCGAATGTCATAGACCAGAGCCATTTTACATTACATTTACAAACATGTTAAATCTTGCTTGTGTTGCATCAACATTCATGCGTCAGTCAACAACTGCTTTGAAGACCTTGATGTTACTGTGACGATGATACTTCCAGCGCTTCATCACCTCTATTACAGTATCTCCTGACTCTTTGGTTAAAAGCTGCCACATGTAATGTAATGCAATTATATATTTTTAAAAAATCATTAATATGGCAGAAAGGGTTTTTAATTTAGATATATATTTTGGGAAATTTCATATCCACCAAAGAGGTTGTGTTTTCGGTCGCGTTGGTTTGTCTGTCTGTCAGCAGGAAAACTCCAAAAGTTACAAACACATGTTGATGAGAAGTTTGTGTGGAGTTGTTGGAAATGACAAAAGGAACAAGTGATTAAATTTTGGTGGTGATCTGGATCATGTTATGGCATCAGTGACCCCATGGCCATGGCGGCGGTTTGCGCTCTCTGAGTGCTTCTAGTTTATTTTTTGATATAGGACAGTGGGAGAGACAGGAAATGAGGGGAGAGAGAGACCGGGAAGGATTGCCAAATAAATCATACAGATCGCCCGTATAGCAGTCCAGTGCCCAGCCGTTTGACTGGGCGACTGGGCCAACATGATAGATTGTTTAATGTGCACATTACATAAAGGTGTATTTTATCTGTTATTTAGCCGTCTAACGTATTCCCTTTGCTTTATATTTTATTTGACCAAATCAAGTTTCTTGCCTACTCTTCTTTGTAACCCCGCCCCGCCCTCCCCCCCTCCTCTCTCTCCAGGTGTCTGAGGAGGCTTCCCTGCGTCTGGGTCTGCATAAGCGTCTGCTGCAGCTGCAGGATGAGGTGTCTGTGCTGGAGCAGGAGGATGATGGTGGTCTGTATGGAGCCGTGTCTCTCAGGATCATCGAGCTGGAGCTGGCCGAGATACTGCAGCTCATCAACAGGCTCAACACCACACATAACATGCACCTGAGTCTGAGCACGAATGTCACTGCTACAGTGAGTTGCACAATTTGCCAATAGAGGGGCATTATTATAACATAATAGTTTATGCATGTGCTGTGTTGTATACTCTACGAAGGTCAGTATAGTCCACTGTTAAACAGCTACATGCTTAACTTGAACAGGTTAGCAATTTACCAATGGATTGGGAACTCCAATTCAACTGATATCACACTCAGCTTCCTTCTTTGTGAGGATTGAGTTACCATTTGTAATTAGACCACTTTATTGTGAAACAGGCAGAAAACCAACCAAGATTTTTTTTTTGTCTTATACATTTTACAAACCCTTTTAAGAAGGCCTTTTTGAAAACTCCAGGTGCAGCAGTTGACAGAGGAGTTGAAACAGCTTGAGGAGTTTGACCAAATGCAGATCATTCAGAAGCTGGAGGAGAACAAAGGACTGCAGAGGAGTCTGGCCCAGTGCCATGAGGAACTTCAGGCCACACCCCCTCCTCCAACCCTGCCCCCAGGTACACCAAGACAAACCACACCCCTATACCTTTTACATTACATTACATTGCACTTGGCAGACGCTTTTTAACCAAAGCGACTTACAATCGAGAACATAGTCATAGCCAGCATCACTAGCAGATACGACGTGCACAGGAAATATACAGAACAATAAGTGTAGATGCTAAGTAGGGTTAGCCTTTTTCGTTTAAGTATATTAGTACAGGGTTAAGTAGAGTACACACATACACATCATGCCATAGAGTCAGGCTGGGGACGGGGTCAGCTCAAGCATTAGTGTGGTAGATAGTCACGAAAGAGAAGAGTCTTTATTTGCTTCTTGAAGGCTGAAAGAAATGGGCTTAGTCTAACTGGTTATTTAAAAAAATGATATGGATCATTTTGAAAGGTACAATGTGGACCCTCTGTAATACATTTATTTCCTTGCCTGCACAGGAACTTGTCCACGGCGTCGTCTTGCACAGGTGAATGGTCCGAGTACGTACACCATTACAGAGTATGGCACCTCTTATTACTATGGATCCTGGGGCCAAGACCCACAGCCTGGTCCTGGAAGGGAGAACTGGTACTGGCTGGTAGCACTGACAAGCAGTGATGTCTTTGCAAACTATGTCCTCCTGTATAGAAGCTTTAGTGCTCTAGTTGCTGGTGTAGATTCTATGGTTATTTCCATATCCAATGACAACCCCACCACCAACACCATCCAGGGGCCCAATGTGGTGATGTACGGTGACGCCCTCTACTACGGCTGCTACAACACCCCCTCTGTCTGCCGCTTCAACGTCACGTCACGTGAGATTACCACAGCGGCCCTGCCAGCGAATACTGGCATCAACAACAAGTTCCCTTTTTGCCACTTAGGGGCGTGCTACGTCTACACAGATCTGGACCTGATGACAGACGATTCTGGTGTTTGGGTGGCCTACGCCTCAGAAGAGTCCTATGGTAACGTTATGCTAAGTCAGGTTGAGTCTGGTGATGTCCCCAAGTTAGGACGCACGTTGAAAACCTCCCTGCACAAACGCACAGCCACCAACACCTTTATGGCATGTGGAGTTCTCTACGCCACTCGGTATGTGGACAAGGAGACAGAAGAGGTATTCTACTCCTTTGACACACGCACTGGTGTGGAACGCTATGATCTGGACATCAGCTTCAAGAAGATGCAGACTAATATACAGTCTCTAAATTATAACCCCTCTGACCACAGGCTGTATGCTTATGCCAATGCATATGCTATCTCCTATGATGTCATTTTTGAATGAGTTTGTTTATGTACTCGTTTGGATCAGCTTTTGCTCGATATGTTGTGCTGTTGAACTCATATTAAAATAAGCAGTTGAACTAATGGAATGGTGTTATTCTTGTTGTCCACTGTTGTCATTTTCCTTCCAAATACTGTACACTATGTTCAAAAACAAAAGTACTGTATCCTTCATTTTATTTCCTGTCTACGTGCAGAGGGTAAAACGATGAGCTGCTGATGGCAGAGAGATGTCTGCCACTACCTTCAAATTCGTAAACAAATGTAATGGGTTAATTGGGTTAATGGGGCCATGGGGCATTCAAATTAAGCATGAAAATGTTACAATGACAAACAAATGTTAACACACATTTTCCAAAGTTTTTTTTTTTTTTTTACTGTAAATGTAGTTACATACACCCTGAGCAATCCCTGCATTAAGCTTGGGAACCATGTTGTCTCATCATGCATGATTTTTTTTCTTGTTCAGCAATGTGAGCAATGAGTCCGCTAATTGGAATCCAGAACCTCTCTCCAAGTGACTCTCTCCTGGCCCCAAAAGTTAGTCGTCGCCCTCGTATGTTGTGGACTTGTTAGTGTACTGTCTACCGTATTTCCACATGGCCTACCTAACGTCCTGCTCCTTGAAAGAGAAGGTCATGACAAACTTCTGAGGTGAGGTTTGTTATGCCTGCTACCACTTATTTATTTAGCTGTCTTGCATTTTTATTACGTCCATAGCATTTTCTTCAAATTCCCTTTACTCACACCATTCATCGCTTCATCACAGAATGTGTTACTTTAGTCATTTTTACCTACTTCGTACCTACTGTACCTACTCATCTACTGCATGCATCATGTTCTCAATAGGGTGATTGTCAGACTCTGAAGACATCTGTGCATTTTAAAGGTGAAAGCTGAAAGGGGAATCAAGACCTGCCGTCTTAGGACAAAGTGTAGATAAACAACATGATAAACAATGATAAACATGAGCGGACAATGAATTTGCAATATCTGTTTTATTTTTTTTAAATGTAATTACAAGCAACATGATGCAAGGAAAGAAGGAATGCAGAAGAATTATTCATTCAATGATCATTTGACACTGTGTTATTGTGTTCATTCAAAGATAATATACAATACATACTGATTTAGGCCCTCATAAAGCATACACACGCAATGACGCGCGTACGCACGCACGTACGTACGCACGCACGCACACACACATACACACACACATAGGCCAGAGAAAAAATAGGCATTAAATCATTACAAAGTCCACCAGTCATCCAGTTTGTAAAAGAAAAAAGAAAAAAAATCTACGTAAAGCATCCCGGATAGTGAAACTGTACTGTACATTCCAATAAAAATATGCATCTACTATATTTGTGTATGATACACTTAAAGTGACAGCTTTTGCCGGACCCGGGACAAAGAAATCTGAAGTTCCCATCCCAGTCGTTAAGTTGCTGATTGTAATTAATACGATTGTGTCACTTCTCAGAGCTGACGGGTCTGTTAAGGAGCCTAATGACTCTTTGCTGAAAAAAAACCCCCGCAACTACATCATAGCAACATTGTTATAAGATTACCACTTAGGCCTTCTGTCCTCTGGGAGGCAGTACAGGACAACTGCAAAACAAATCAACCTGATTCAAAAACAGTTTCATTCCCACTGCTATAAATGTCATGAACTCTCTCAAATGATAATCTGGTTCCCCTATGAACAATACATTTTGTCTGTGGGTCAATGACGTTGGGTCAACCACAGTTAATGGCCATAAATGAATTCGTAATTGGTAATGAATGCAGAGAAACTGAATATGTTTCTTAGGCAATCCAGTAAGAACAAACAAACAAATAAACAAAAGAAAACACATTTAATTCATATAATAGTGGCATTAGCTGTGGTTGCACCACCCCGATGTCTACTACTACAAAAATGTCATTGACTCCTGTATGTGTATCTGTTTTGTATTACATGAATGTGATAATGATGGAACCTGTGCAAAGGCGCTGCACAGAGAACAAATATAATCAGTCTGGCTGTGTGGTCATTAAAGATGTATTAATTTGTTCACTCGTTCATTTATTCATTCATTCCTTTGGAGTATGATATGTTGGATTGGAGCGGCTACATTTTCAGACCAAAAGTGACCAAATGGAACAAATTTCATTTAGCAGACATTTTTATCCTTGTAAAATATGTTATAAAAGAGGGCATAAACCATGTAGGGGAAAGTATGGGGGAATGTAGAATAGAAGTTGTTATGTCAGTCAAGCTGTTAAGTTGTTGAACTCACTATGATTGGGATGTTTGATGTTGCTCAGCCTATTATGAGACGGCATGGGGATTTGGTTTGTCAGCATGGGGAATTAAAAAATGGGTCCATCTTTTTTGTTTTTCGGCACAGTGAACTAGATTTTACCATCGCACTTTCACTGACACATGCGACACATAGAGTACATGTGATTTTGGCAAAGCGAAGCAAAATTTGTCATCCAATCCTATGAGGCAATTTGAGCAAAAGGAAGCGAACAGGGGCGAATCTAAGCGAAAATATTTGGGCAAGATCAATATTTTGTAAATGAGAAGTGAATTTCACCTGTGGCGGCCAATCCAATCAGCAACATAAATGTTTTGGTTGATTTGATTCCGCAGCGTTGGGCTGTCACAATTGAAGACTGAATTTCAACTCTCTTTGCTTCAATTCTGCTTTGAAAACCATGTAAACACCTCACAATTCGAAATTAAAGTTATTTATTCTGAATAACGTGGGTGGTTTATTCCATTGTTAATTCTGAATAATTAACTTCTGTATCATATGTTAATTCCACTTTAAAGGTGCGCTGTGTGGAATTGTGGCCAGAGGTATTGCAAATTGCTAATTGAAACTGTGCTGCTTGCTTATACGTAAGTAAAGTTTTGCAGGTAGAAGAGTCTGAACATTCAAAATGGAGAAGATACCCCTTTTCATGTGTGAAAAGAACAATTTTCCCAGTCATAGTGAGTACTTACCACCACAATCAAGTTTTAAGTATTTGTGAAAAACATTTGTGAAAGGGCAGCATGAATTGTGGAAATAAAAATAAAATATTTAACACAGAGCACCTTTAAAACAATTCCGGTCGACACACACATGCTCATTGCTACGTGATGACCATAGAGGCAGCGACGCAAACCCAGATTATGCATCCTCTGTCCAATCAAAATGCTTTCTGATCCCCAGACATTTATTCGGAATGGAATGAAAGTGCTTCATGTAAACTCGACGGGAAACAATTTGAATTCCAAACTATTTAATTCCGATCTATTTCTTCAGAATGGAAAACATCATGTAAACATGGCACGTGTCCCAGACGTTAGTTCTGCTCGCTTTGGTCACTTTTAGTCTGAACAGCCCTTTAAACAGGACATCCGTTAGTGCTTTACTGCTGGTGTCTGGAGTTTTAGACCCATGTATGAAAACATTTTTTGCTGTCATGACCAGTCGATACACAAAGCACCCCCCACCCCACCCCCAAGACACTGTGATTAACTCTCTCTACGAACCAACCTTCCACCCTCACCCCCACTTTCTCTTTCCCAAATTCCCAATTCATTAGGCTCTTCAGTGACATCAACAGACCAGTTGTTTGTATGCTTAAAGTTTAAGCTTCAGTGTGCTCCAGCTTTTTTTCTCATCCAAAATTTGTCCCTCTCACCGTGATGCACATACAACCTGCAAGTTCCAAATTCACAGTTTACAGTATGAAAACAAAGTCTTGTAAGAGCATGGCACTTGCCCCCGTACCCCACACCCCAGCCGCTCCCAGTTCCCCATGTTGTGAGTTGCTCTCTCTCTCTCTCTCTCTCTCTCTCTCTCTCTCTCTCTCTCTCTCTCTCTCTCTCTCTCTCTCTCTCAATTCTGCCTCCTGTCCTCCTCCTAATCCTCTTCTTCCTCCTCCTCATTGGCTCCGCCCCCCTCCTCATCTGGTGGTTCCGTTTGCAGAATGTTAGGTAACTCAACCGCTGTGACCTTTGACCCCATGCGCTCTTCTGATTGGTCGGTAGGCTCGGAATCCTCCGGAAAGTCTGTGATGACAGGGGGTCAGATTTGGAGGTCAGTGACGAAGGCTAGGTGTGTGTGTGTGTGTGTGTGTGTGTGTGTGTGTGTGTGTGTGTGTGTGTGTGTGTGTGTGTGTGTGTGTGTGTGTGTGTGTGTGTGTGTGTGTGTGTGTGTGTGTGTGTGTGTGTGTGTGTGTGTGTGTGTGGAGAGGGGGCGGAGTGACTGAGTGTGTGTGTGTGTGTGTGGTGAGACGGGTGGATTGGAGGTGAGTGCTGTGGGCGGTGAGGGCAGTGTGTGTGTATGTGTGGGCGGTGGTGACTGTGTGGGTGCCGCCAAGGACCATGGATTACGAAAAACCCTCGCTCATTCACTTGACAGATTAACAGAATTATTGTTTTAGAGGGACACAGACAAATGAAACAGACAACCAGTAACATCAAACATTTAGGGCAGGCATGATTTAGACAGTTATCATTCAGCCTCCCACAGATCATACAATTCACTCACTTTCACCCTGATATCTATACAGTACATGTACCCAGGGCTACTGACAGCTTTGACTACATACAATGTAGTGGCGACCACCAGATGTGAATGGATGGATGAATGGACAAATGGATGGGTTGATGAATGAAAAGATGGACAGATGTATGTATGATGGATGGATGGATGGATGGACAGATAGATTTATGAATGTCTAAAATATTGGATGGACAGACGTGTATTGATGGTATGTGTTTGGATAGCTGGATGAGACGGAGAGATGGATGGAAGAAAAGATGGCATGGATAGATGGATGAACACATGAATGGCTGCGTGGACGGAGGGAGGAATGGGTGGATGGAAGGAAGGTTGGACAGACAGATGACCCCACTCACCCTCATCACTGTCCGGGCTTAGTGAGGTGCTGCCCCCCTCTGGTGAACTCTGAAACTTCAGCATGTGGGCCTGAGCCATCTTCTGTACAACTGCAAGAACATAGTGCACAAACAGCATACACACAACTTACACATAAAGACAAGCATGTTAATGTACACACACGCAGGCATGCACACACTACACAGACAAACACACACATTATGTACAGTTATGTAGCTACTATGTAGATATAACCTGATTTTCATCGACTTTCAGATCTCGTACCAAGATTCTGGTCAGGTGAGAAAGTACTTGAACAAGCTTTTTTCCTTACTAATTTAGCAATGCTGCAGGCGTTGCGTCATTAGGAGGCCGTAGCCTGGCTAATGTAGATATGCAGAGGTAGTATGTGTAAATGATATGTTGGATTTGTGTAATGTGTTCTGTATAAGCACGTACAGTATATTTAATCTCTACTCATTCAAGTATCTCTACCCATACCCACTTTAACTTCCACCACTCACAACAACCGCCCTCACTCACTCAATCCAAGTCATGCTTGTGTCTCGTCACCCGCTCGCTCCTTTTTGTGTCTATTAGAATGCTTTTAGAGTTAGCCTGGCGCTGCCATCCTACATACTTCCACCCAAAGAGTTTGGCTCCGTACATAGTTTGGCCCAGCCCTCCTAGCTCGGTTCGCTCACCGTTCTGCCAATCAGCAAACAGTTGACAGTCGTGACGCAGAACTCACTCACAGAGTCCGTTACTGATTGGTTATGGCAACACTATTCACATTTTTGTCTTGTTATTTGTATGCTTTGGCAACACTGTATCATAACAGTCATGCTGACAAAGCACAATTTGAATTTGAATTTGAATTCGGAGCTCCAATTAATTTAAATAGCAGAGTAAGGTCAGACCATCTCCCACCTTCCATGGAAACGGATTCCTCTTAGCTTGTTCCAGACTGTGCGATGGAGTCAACAGTCGGCTTTCACCCAGGTTAGCTTAGAGTGTGATGGCAATGATGGGCGCTCACAGATAGGGACGAGGTGGTGCTAAAGCACCTGCCCCTTTACCCTACTGGACAAAAAAATGCCCTTTTTGAACATTCTTTTTTGACTCAAGTTTTTGTCTCAATGCACTGTGGTCCATGTTGACATGAATAATTTACACATGCTCCATGATTAAGCGCATGTGACAATAATGCCCCAATATCATATTAAACCTCTATAGCCTAGTAATAAGTTCCACATGGCCCCCAACCCCACCTTCTTCAGCACCTGCCCCCCCCAAAATGTCTGTGCACGCCACTGATGGCGATGGAATACATCAAGGTCGGGGCAAGGTCAGGTCTGTATGAAGTCTCCAGTGTCTGCTTAATGAAACTAGCCAGTTGGCCTGTCATCACTTCAGCCCTTAGCTCCAACAGGCCTCTCTGCCTTCATTCTCCTTGGCAGAATGCTGAGTCACACACACACACAAATGCAAGCACACACACGCGCGCGCGCGCACACGCATGCACACGTGCACGAGCGCATACACACACACACGCGCACGCACACACACACACACACACACGCACACACACACACACACACACACACACACACACACACACACACACACACACACACACACACACACACACACACACACACACACACACACACACACCCCTCTGTGCCCCTCTCCAGGCTAATATCCAGACAAGGTCACTCTGCCCTACAACACGGCCCCTTATGGAGCCCAATAGAAAAGTGTGTGTGTGTGTGTGTACGTGTGTACGTGTGTGTGTATTTCAGCATTTCTTGTATGTCTGACTGCTTATCAGTATTTTTGTGTGCCGTGTGTGTGTGTGTGTGTGTGTGTGTGTGTGTGTGTGTGTGTGTGTGTGTGTGTGTGTGTGTGTGTGTGTGTGTGTGTGTGTGTGTGTGTGTGTGTGTGTTCATCTCTGTGTCTGAAGGGATTACGAATGAGGACAGCTGTGCAATGACTTCATGAACCCTCTGCAGCATCCTGGATTACTGGAGAGCACAACTAGCCACACATAGACACTGACAGAATTCCATATATTCACACACGTACACACACACACACACCACACACACACACACACACACACACACACACACACACACACACGCACACGCACACACACACACACACACACACACACACACACACAGCTAAAGAATTCTAAACTGTGCCCACACCAAAACAACCCCTAACCTTAACCTATTAGTGATCACTTTTTCTTTTACCAGTGACAACAAAACTACCAAGAAAAACTGTTAGATTTTATGGGGCCGAAATTGTGGATTTTAATATGTTTGTGGGGACATCTAGCACCCAAAATAGTTGTTAGGTGTACACGCACACACGCACGCACACACACGCGCATGCGTGCACACACGCACACACACGCACACACACTCATTTGAAAATCCTTTATACACGCACACAGGTGTGTATGGCCATCTAAGCCATATAATCACACTTGACTAGCATGCAATGTTGTAGAAAGAATAACAAGGAAACAGAGAAACCTTCTCAGCTCCCGTTGCCTCTGCAATTTGCAAAATCCGCTATGCACAGACACATGGTCAAAGAGACAGGCAGTATTCAATGACAGCATGCTTCTACAAAGCTCCTTTGTCCTAACCTCTTGATAATCTGACGATTCCCTCTACATTTCTTTGGGGGTAGTTTATGTCATGGTTCACTGATAAGTCGTCGTCAAGTTCTCCATCTGCTACTTGACGTCATTTTCTTTCATCCAATGACAGCATTTTGTTAAAAACCGATTGTGATTTTATGACCAATTATCTATTATGCATGACTTACTCATTGCTATTCTCATACAATTCGCTGTCTGTAATGTTTTGTGAGGTCGGAACCATGGATTTCCGCTGGGAAATTCAGGCACAGCAGTCAGAGCGCGAGCACTCACCTTGGAGTGATGGGGGCTGGTAAACTGCAATGTTTGATCTCATGTGTTTCAGGACACCGTTTTCTTCTGTTGTATTCTGATGAAAGAGTGGAATCAAGTTAGGTTCTTACAACAAGATGACAAAACACTTTAAGATGCCATTAGCCCATCAGCATGACCATTACTGCATGGAAACATTTTTAAATGCAGTAAATCCACAGTAAATCCTGTAGTAATACATGCCGTTATGAAATACAGCACATCAGGATAACAATATTTTGGTCAACAATATTTTTTTTATCTGTTCTGTGGCATACCACAAAGCAACTGTAATAAAGCTGAGCGTTCGTTTTTTTGTTTTGTTTTCGTTATTTGTCCTGCAATGTCAAATCTCGAGAAAACTGTAATACTGTAGTTTAATTCATAGCCTTGTATGGCAACAAGAATAATCTCCTCTCAGAGGACCCATCTTAGCCATAACGTGGAGAGAAATGTCAATTGACTGGATCTTTACGTATGGCAAGGTCAAGGTGGCGGTACCTCACCTGGTGGCTGCAGAGGTCGTCCTCAGGAGTAGGGTGGTCTGTCAGTCTGAAGAGAGTCGCGGGCGTTGGCCTCCTCCGTCGGATCTGGAAACAGGTGCAGTGTTGGCTTTAGTAGGCCTACGTACGGTAGGCTACTTCATGCCTGGGAGCTGGGACCCTGGATCTCAAATGGTGCATTTGTGCACTTCAGTGTTCATGTTTTAGTGCGTATTGCACATTAGTTACGCACTGAAACATAGTGTCCGAAGTGCACAAGTGCGCCAGATTCATAGCCTGTATATGCCTGGGCATCAGTGCTATGTGGTGGAGTGTGTGGTTTAAGTGTTTACTGTTAGTCTTAGCATCACTGCTATCTGTTGGAGCGTTTGCGTTACTGTTTATGCCTGAGCATCACTTTTATCTGCTGCATTCGGGTGCATTTTCATACAGTATATCGACAACAACTTTTTTCCAAATTTCTATCTACCCAGTTTTTAGCAAGACTGGTCTTGACCTAAATTTGGCAAATGGTGTTTATACACACACTAGCATGACAGAATACTTGATATTCCAATCATATTTGTGATGCTGAAATGCATGCCTCATGGGTCATGTGGACGTGCGATAGATAAGCTGATGTCCAGGCCAACGGTCACATGGGGTTACCGCTCAACAGAAGCGGGTCAGGGCCACATCTGGGTCACATCTGGACCAGATTATCCCTGTCTAGCCTAGCCTAGCCTAGCCTAGCATGTTGTGTACAGTGTGTTGTTATTGGGCCACACCCGGGATACATCATCTGGACCAGATTATCATCGTCTAGCAATAGCCTTGCCTAGCCTAGCCTAGCTAGCATGTTGTGTACACTGGAAAAAATGCAATATACACTAAAAGCTAGTGGCGTATTGGTGATGCAACAACATGGACTGGATCTGGATCCCTGGCGGGATTACATAACGGAGAGAGAGAGAGAGATCAGAATCAGAATCAGAGAGAGAGAGAGAGAGAGAGTCAGAGAGCAAGAGGGAGAGGGAGAGAGGGGGCAGAGAGGGCACTGTGGTGAAAGAGAGAGGCAGAGCAAGTGATGGGGAGAGGGCAGTAAGAGCCAGAATGACAAAAAGGAAGAGAGGGGGATGGAGAGAGAGAGAGAGAGAGAGGACAGCAATAGAGAGGTGGAGGCATCCGGTGAGGTAGAAGGGACAGATTGGGGAATTATGTTTGGACATCTCCTGTGTTCCTGTTGCCATCTCTCTGCACTGTTGCAC
This sequence comes from Engraulis encrasicolus, assembly GCF_034702125.1. NCBI lineage: Eukaryota > Metazoa > Chordata > Actinopteri > Clupeiformes > Engraulidae > Engraulis > Engraulis encrasicolus. The sequence continues at coordinate 51,491,223 of NC_085858.1, read as the reverse complement.
TCCAGCTCTCCTACGGTACACTATGCTCAAAAACTGTCCTGCGTCTCATTGGGCTACATGCAGTTACAGTACATGCAAACAATAGTGTCAGTATTCGGTGGCAGTGGCAGTACTTGGTTTGCCAATTCATTGCGAATGTGGCATTGTTTGAATATTCCGGTTGCAGGGCACTGTTCCACGCATGTAAACGGAATATTCCGGAACTTGTCTTGGACTGAACGCTTACAATATATCATCTGAAACCAGAATATTCTGCGCATGTAACTGAGCTGATTCCAACGCCCTGCTGTGTTTCTCATTGGAACAGCCTTTCAAAACCCTGCTCTGTGTGTCTCATTCAAACACTGCCTCTTCTCTGTGGATTTTCACTGTAATTACCCCCTTTCCTGTCATGGCAAAGTGAAAGTGAAGTGAAGTGAAAGCCCAATTGGGAAACTCCAACTCCCATTGTCATTGTGACACAGCACTCCACAGCACACTGCACACAACGAAATTGCATGTATGCCTCTCCCGTGCACGTGTTCTGCCTTGCGACCTCTGTCCCCTCTTCTCTCTGCATCCTTTCTCTCAAATGAACCATAACGTTTTGAAATGTACGCACTCTAACTGAACCAGTATATCCCATGAAAGAAATTGCTCAAAATCATTTTGAAGAAAATAATAGGCCTAAGTACACTTTAATTTCAAATGAATCACCCATGACTGGTCTTGCCGACAGCAGCGGCAACATGTAATCAGGATAGTGTAACATTTGGCTGAATGTGTTGTAGTCAATCCCTGTAACTGTTATAAAGAATCCAGCAAATTTTTAAATATAGTTCAACAGATGCACCCACGTACACACACACCACACACACACACACACACAGACACCACACACACACACACACACATACACACACACACACACACACACACACACACACACACACACACACACACACACACACACACACACACACACACACACACACACACACACACACACACACACACACACGTACGCTCACAATAACACCCGCATTCACAATCTTCATGCAATCACGCAAGCACATGTTCAACAGCTTTGCATGCCCTTAAGCCTCCACCTACACACGCGTATGCTTAAAGACATACGAATATGTACTCGTGCTCTCGAGCAGATAGCCACCGCCCACACACACATGCATGTTTGGAACATTTATATACTCACACACACTCTCTCCCTCTGGAGCCATCCGTCCTCCAACCACCCACACACACACGTTCACACACATTCACAAGTTTAGTACAATAGACTAACACACAGGTGTAACACACTGCGCACACACATGCACGGACGCATGGACACACACACAGGCATGCACGGGGATGCACATTTTTTTTCACAGCTCCTTCCACAATTAACACAATTCCACAGAGACTGTTTTTAACCCCTTAAGACACGGCTTTATACATTTGTTGTTACCAGTATGATAATGACCAAGTCGTGGTGCATTACTAAAGGGCCTGTGTTGTGCCATAGTATTGTAGTGCTATGGTAGTTACATTTCAATGACTATTACACCATGCCACTGGAGGTACGGCGCGCATTAAGGGGCTACAAACTATAGTCACGATGGCAAATGGATAGCTGGTCTCATTGATAGTTATGCAAAGTGAAAGCCTTTAATCAGGTCCTGCTCCAGTCCCAGGTCTCCTCCACAGGTTCACAATGAATCACGAGAGAGAGAGAGAGAGAGAGAGAGAGAGAGAGAGAGAGAGAGAGAGAGAGAGAGAGAGAGAGAGAGAGAGAGAGATACTAGATGGATAGATAG